>NC_064812.1:4358275-4558924 GCF_023721935.1 Panthera uncia | reverse complement strand
TGATGACGGTGGTGGTGGTGGTGGTGGTGGTGGTGGTGATGGTGGTGGTGGTGGTGGTGGATGGTGATGGCGGTGATGGTGGTGGTGATGGTGGAAGTGATGGTGGTGGTGATGGTGATGGTGACAGTGGTGGTGGTGGTGATGATGGTGGTGATGGTGCTGGTGATGGTGGTGGTGGTGGTGATGGTGGTGGTGGTGGTGGTGGTGGTGATGATGATGATGATGGTGATGGTGATGGTGGTGGTGGTGGTGATGGTGGTGGTGATGATGGTGATGATGGGTGGTGGTGATGGTGATGGTGACAGTGGTGGTGGTGGTGATGATGGTGGTGATGGTGGTGGTGATGGTGGTGGTGGTGGTGGTGGTGATGGTGGTGATGGTGGTGGTGATGGTGGTGGTGACGGTGGTGGTGGTGGAAGTGATGGTGATGGCAGTGGTGGAAGTGATGGTGGTGGTGGTGGTGACGGTGATGACGGTGACGGTGGTTGTGATGGTAACGGTGGCAGGGTGGGGGTTAAGGTGGTAATAGTGGTGGGGGTGGGTGGGATGGGCAGGGGTGAAGGTGGTGGCTCTAGCAGGGGTGGATGCAGCAGCAGCTATGTAACCTGTGCATTTTGGACCTATACTTGGCTGTGGGGATTTGAGAAGTGCTGGCCAGAGCAAATTTTGCAGCAACAAAGAACTACTTTACTAACAATAAGCCTGTTTCTCTATTTCATTTTTCTCTTCTTCTCTTTTAAATTGCTATCCTACACAATATCTGGGTAAGTGTTTGTAATTTATCACGAGGGCCGATTTTTCAAGCCACTCTAATGCCAGGATGCTGAGCGGGACTAATCTTTCCAAGGCTGCCTATCTGCCCACGGAGAAGAGGAAGCCCGCAAATGCAGAACAGCAGCTCCTTCCCAGCCAGGGCGCGTGAGCACAGCCATGTGCAGGCCCATTCACAGCTGAAGGGGTTGCCGGTGCAAGTGATTCTAATACGTGCCGTATGGTCTTTTGCTCAGTTCCTGTTCTCCATGCGTCCAAATGTCACTGATGATTATTTTCTACTGGTTAGAGCTGAAACCAGGTGCTCAGGGAAAACCTAGGGTGTCCTGATATAAACCCTGGCTCCATGCCATGCAATGAATCAAACGGTAGCCTGTGATCCAAACGATGCTGTTACCATCTGGTAGAGTAGGGAAGAGCAAGAAAAAGGGCTTTAAAAATGGAAAGGTAAAACAAATTCAACCCAAGTTGCCACTTGACAAAAGACCACCCGTGTTTCCCCTCCTCAAATCTACCAGTGACAGAGCGGACAGATCCGATTGCTTTTAGCAGGAGACCCTCAGGTCCAAGGGCAATGGCTGGGGATGAAAGCCATGTGTATCCAATGCATCCCCTGAACGGGCACTGGCAGTTACTAAGGGGTCCCAGACCTCTCCAAGACACCCGCCACCAAGACTGCTGATGTCCAGATGAGAATTCTGGTGCCTCCACGGACACACACCCACACATTGCCTCCCAACGCAAAAACAGTCAAGGTTTGGAGAAGGCAGACCTCACTTCTAATCTCTGCCCCACCATCTATACTCCGCGTGACCCGGAGTAATCTGACTTACGCATCTAAATCTTGGTTTCCTCATTTGCAGAATGGGAATAAAACTGCCCTACCTCACAGGATCCTTGCAGAAATCAGTGAGAAACATGGGTATAGTTGCCGAGCTAAGTGTCTGCTTAGCCTCCTCCGTGCAACCACTGCTTTTTCCTTCCTACCTGGTATTAGTTCTACACCTGCTACAGATCCCATCTTAATATTTTCTCAGGGTGCCTGGGTGGCTCAGTCGGTTACGTGTCCGACTTCAGCTCAGGTCATGATCTCATGGCTTGTGAGTTCAAGCCCCACGTCGGGCTCTGTGCCTACAGCTCAGAGCCTAGAGCCTACTTAAGATTCTGTGTTTCCCTCTCTCTCTCTCTCTCTCTCTCTCTCTCTCTCTGCCCCTCCCCTGCTCATGCTCTCTGTCTCTCAAAAATAAATAAACGTTAGAAAATTTTTAAAAATGTTCTTAAAGCAACAGACGCAATCAGGCACATCATGAGACATTTGGGAATCACTCCATCGCTAGAAAGAAGGGAGGCATCATATTTGGTAGGTCACTTCTTCGGTTCTCACCTATTGATGAGAGAAGAGATTCCAGAAGATGTTGGAAAAAGGATCAAAGGACCCAAAGAGATTGTCACCAGCTCGTGGGAAAGGCAGTGACAAAGGCCTGAGTGACCCTGAGCAGCTTGTTTGATCTTTCTGGACATGAAATTTCGCACCGTCCATCTCAGGGATCCCTTCTGTCATGATGATTTTATAGACATTCCAAGTTCTGCATTAAATTGAAATGCCTGACAGCACAGAATTCTCTTACACAAAAAATTTTCCCTTGGTCATCCAGGGAAGAGGAAAGAAAACAGTGGGGCTATGTCAGGCGGGACTCAGCAGCACAGAGCAAGGTAGAGACAAAGCCAAAGTAGAGGTGCAGATAGGACCCAAGTTCTTCAATGGGAACCCTGGGACCCCTTAATGAGGCAGACAGGCCTCGTTTCTTCAAAATGGAGCATGCGCCATGGAGGGCCAGGGCCCAGGTGACCAGATGCCCGGTTCTGGGTCCTGTCGTCCTCATGCTGTGCACAGAGTTGGCACCCAGGCAGCAACAGGCATGCAAGCATGAGCCACTCACCCGTGCACTCTGGCTGCATTAGATGCTGACTGCAACATTACTCACTTATGCCTATCTTATATGCTGAGATGTTCTGTTTATGCACTTTTTATGTGTGTATAAAAATATATATGTTTTACGAGCGTGGGGCACTCTTCTAAGTGCTGCAGATACAAAAATAATGCTCTCACAGACTTACATCCGTGAAAACAAAAATAAACAAATACTCAAGAAAGAAAAAAATAGAAGTCCTCTACAAAAATTAAAATAGGCTGGTGTGAGAGTGACAAGGTGTCTATTTTGGGGTGAATGATGAGGGCATGAAGAGTTTGCTTTTTTTTTTTTTTTAAGTCAACCTTGTGGATGCTTCTGAGTGCCCAAATGCTTCAGTAGCCTTGAGCTCCAGCTGGTTCTGCTTCCAGAACATTCTGGAATGTTCAGCTATGTAGCAGTGCTCCCCATCAACCTCTTCCTAATGCCTGGCTCAGACAAGTGGGAGGAAAAGAAAACCTGAGAAAGAGAAACAAGGTAGCATCACCACCCTCCTTCTAAGGCAGGGAGCCCAGCGGGGTGACGATGGTCCGATGTTATGCAGAGGGGTGCCTTGTGTGCTCTAACTCTGTGGGATGGCCCGGGGGTGGGGTGGGCATGGGGGCTGCCTGGCTCCCGATCTTCCCATTTCACTATGCCATTGTGGAAAAATCCAGCTTTGTCCAAAATTAACATGTTTACCTTGCCGGGGATTACACTGTCTGCCTGTTGCTAATCTCTAAAATAAAGGATCCGGATCCCTTTCCCTAGCCCGTACATTAGTCTCAACGTCTCAATTCCTGGATCCTGTGGCTTGTCATTGTCTTGTCTCTTCCCCTTTATAGCCTGAGTGTGTGCAGTGACACCAGGGAGTGATGTTTCAGCTGAAGCAGATGATGAGGAAATGACAGGTCACCGTGAGGGAAGGAGAGACAGATAATTTTCTGAGTAAGTCATTCTGTCTCGGGTTTTCCTGACTCAGCCAGAGGCTGACTGAGCAGGAAGTTGCCGCTCAGCCCACACCGACATCACAGTCAGTCTCTGCAGTGTTTGCCCAGTGGTGCGGCCACTGGACTATAGCAACATCCATGGGGTGCACCCCAGCCCGAATCAGAGACTCACAGAGGACCACTGGAGAGCCAGGGGACCCCAAAGACACACAATGGTCGGCCTCCATTCACGACAGGGAGCAGGACGAGGGAGGAGCCCTCCCTCCATTAATACATCGCCCTGCCCGTGGCCCTTGGCTCACTCTCCCGTGCCAGACCCTATGTGTCCCCACCACCTGGCACACCGTTGGGCCAAGATGGGTGCTCCCATAGCCCCTGCCCCTGGTCTGGGCCACCACCCTCCCCTTCAGCTCTCTGTCCAGAGGCAGGATGTCCTCTCCAGGGGGCAATTCCTATGTCTGCATCACCCTCTCCAGTGCAGCCATCAATTCCTGCTAAAATGTCCTGGCTCTTGCAAGGCCACCGCAGACATCCCCCTTCCTTGTCCCCAGGGCCCACTCCCTCTCAGTGCCCTCCCCTCCCACCCAGATCCCTCTCTGCTGAACACCGCAGTGCCCCTACCGAGGCATCTGGGTTATCTGTCCATATTTCTCAGGACCCTCAGGCTGTGTGAGCGCCTGGAAGTTGAGACCATAATCTCTTCAGAGATTCCCAAAGCATCTAACTGAGTGCCCACGCGTCATAAGAGCATGACATGAGCTTTGTGGGCAGACGGACACATGGGAGGAGAGAAGAAGTCAGGCTTTAGAGACGCACAGTCCCAGGTGTGCATCCCCGAGGGGCAGCTGCTGGTGGTGTTAGGTCAGAGACTGCCCTTCCTCTGTGCAAAGGGGGCCGATAAACACTTCCCTAGGAGCGCTGGGGTCTGGCACATGGAGCTCAATACCTCAATTCATAGCGCTCCCCTCCACCCTGGTTCCTTCTCTGGGTCTCTTTGTCTTATCCCTCAAATTTCCATTCCTGGTGCACATATCCAAGTCCCAGGGCCCCTGGCCAGTGTTAAGGTTGGGACAGGACAGGCTCCCAGCACACGGCGGGCTGGTGCTAACCTTAGGAGTAAAAGGTGTTTCTGGGGGTGACAAGAACCATCCTGGGGAACACACGAATGGCCCTTGGGGGGCCAAGAAGCCATGGCCAAGGAAGCGTGGGCCTCAACAAGCAAGCTCCAAGCAAAAGGTTTCCTCTCCCCTCCTCCCCTTTTCTAGGAGAGTCAATTAGATAGAAATGTCAATTAAAAAAAAAAAAAACCACCTTCGTAGTCATGTTTGTATCAAGAGCCCCACTCGGCATCTAATTCTACGTTAGGAAAAGTAATGTTTGCATCAGTTTGACACCAGACGAAATGAGGCTCACCTAAACATCAATTACATAATGTACAAAGACTGCTGCTTTCTCTTAAAAGGCTGTGCGCGAGCAAGTTGGGGGAGTGGGAGTCGTGACAGCTGCCACGTCTTGCTGCTCACCAAGGACGCAACCCCATCCTGGGCACGCTTTCTCCCCAAAACCAGACCGGTGGCAATGCCTTCCACTCTAACGGAGGAAATGTGCCCAGAGAGGCTAGGTGACTTGTCGGGTCACACAGCTGCCCAGAAGCAGGGCCAGCTTCAAACCCGGGTGCATCCTGCTGCACAGTCCAGGACCCTCGCGTTGTACAGGAGAGAAGCGACCCGGCTTTGCCAGGGAAACTGAGGCCCGGGCTGGTGGTGCTGAATCTGAGGTTGAACATCCAAGTTCTTCTAGTGGGATGAAGGCTTCCCGCTCTCCCACCCAACCCTGCTACATGGTACCTTTCCACGTCCCAGCTAGCCTTCCAAACAAGTTCCTCTTACAATCATAAGGGCTCAAGATGGTTATAGGGTGCAGCGGTGTTTGATAACCAAAGGAGGAAGTTCACTGGTGGGTAAGGACAGGTTGGGGTCTGCGGAGTCACAAAAGCAGGTCGCCCAGTTTCAGAACTGAGGATACAAAGCATGATGGGAGGGTGGGTGCAGCCCCCTTACACAGAGGGAATCCACGACACATCCGTAACACCGTCTACTTCACCGAGCTACAGAATCTCCGGGCTACAGAGGCCACAGAGGGGGTTGGACAGCCTCTGCCGGATGAAGGCCCCATTCCCACCCATCCACCAGTGGCCGACTGGCCTCTGACCGAGCACCTGCAGGGTCACTGAACACCCCATCTTCGGTAGCTGTGCCCCTTGGGAAGTCTCTATGTGAACCAGTGAAAGATGCTACAGGCTTAATTAAGCACCAGAGGTCAGCGAACACGGAGTCCCTACTCTGTGCCAGGCACGCTGCTAGGAACTAGGGACACACATTTGGGGGGTGGGGGGCAATCTCAGTCACTGTAGGGACACCAAAGAGGACACCTAGCCTCACTGTGCTTCTTCATCCGTCTGCCTTCAACCGCAGGACTCTGTGTCAGGAGCTGTGCTTAGCGGCGAATCAAACCCATAAAGTATGTACAATCTGGGTAAGAAGACAGGTGCTTAATTAACTCAAGTTAAATTAAATGAAATACCCTGAGATATTACAGTGCTCAATAACAATATGGATGTTTCGACTAAAGTAGCTAATAGCCTATTGGCAGCTCTCTATTTTTCATCCCTATTTTTAACTCTTTCCTGGAGACTTGGCTCAAATATCACTTCTTTTTTAGGAAGCCCCGGGGGTCCTGCCTTTCTCTGTGTTCTCTCAGTTCTCTGTGTTCTCTCTGTGGGCTCCCTTCTGCTGGGGGCTCTGATCACACGGGGCTGGGGGTTTCTATATACATGACTCACGGCAGACAACAGACCTATCCCCACGTCTCCAGGACCCAACTCCAGACCCACACGTGAACTAAATCGAACCCTTCAATCTGCTTCCAAAAGTCATTTCAAGAGGACAAGATGGCACCATGTCCTCTGTTTGAGCTGCTGAAATGGGGTCCCTGGCGTGGGAGAGCCGGGGATCAGAAAAGAAATACATGTTACGTTACTCACCCGGAGACCTTGCAAACCAGGAGGTCCAGCTTTGCCTCCGGGACCCATCAGACCCTTTAGGAGGAGGAGAAAGGGGGGAAAAAAAGAAACCATGGTCAAACACAGTTCAACATCATAGGTTATACTTGGCCTTTTCACTCTCAGTGGGTAGGAAAATACCATCCTATCCCAATGGGGGAAACTGGGAGGTCAGGAGGGAAAAAAGTCCTGCCCCCTCAAATCTATAACACTTTAAATGTTTATTTTTGAGACAGAAAGTGAGGGAAGGAGAGGGAGAGAGAGAGAGAGGGAGAGAGAATCCCAAGCAGGCTCTGCATTGTCAGCACAGAGCCTGATACTGGGATTGATCTCACAAACCATGAAATCATGACCTGAGCTGAAATCAGGAGTCAGACACTTAACCAACTGAGCCACCCAGGTGCCCCAAATCTTTAACACTTTGAAACGTGCACACCTATCGGACCGAATTAAGTATGTTCAGCAACCAAGATGTAGGCAACACCATCCACACTTTAAAGATGAGCACAGTAGCGGTCAAATGCCTTGCATTAGAGCTTTGCATAATACATACACAAAAGAAGTGTCTGGAACCCAAGTGTTTTTAGCTGTAAGGCCAGTGCCATTTCCCCTGAATGTCACTGGCTCAGCAAGAACTAGCTTGGGGTATATGACTCGGTCCACAGTGATGTGCAAAATATGGCAGTCTGGACAAAGAAACGGAACTATCTAAGAAAGATCAGTTTCAGTTGAGTAAGGAACGCTGGTGCAGGAAGGGGTCACACTGACCTGATAATTCAAATCCTTCCCCCAAGACCCCCTCCATATCTGCTGCATGACCTCAGACAAGTTCCTTGGCATCCTTGAACCTCAGGTGGCTCCTCTCTGAAGTGAGGATGATATACCCACCTATCGAGTGGATGTGAGGACCACATGAAGAATGGACACAGAAGCCCCAAGTTCAGCACCCACCACCCTCCTGACCGCACTGATTCACACCCACGTGATGGCACCTCGAGGGAGGCATGCGGTGGCAGTGGTCAAATGAGACCCTCGGCTCTGTGGCTCGATCAGCAACTTCCCAGGTGGATCCTGGCCAGAAGCTCCCCCTCTGTTCTTCCAAATCCGCACTGTCAACAAATGCTATCACACAGAGAGCTACCATTGCCAGGTTTGGCATGACTATTAAGTGACAGCACTGTATTTAGATCCAAGTTCTTTTCTCTTAATAACACCATGGAAATAAACACACGAATGGAAAGCCTGCAGAAACTACAGGTTTAAATCTCCTTTCCCCACAAGGATTATCTTGCCGAGCTCAGGGCACACAGCGAGGTAAGACTCTGCATAAGCGAGTTTTCCTTAAGCATCAACAAACACCTTGCGTTTGATCCGTGCACTTTCCCTTCTTTATTTCGCTCCAGCAGACATTGATAAAATGGCCAGGGCCTGTCTTGTCTCGGGAAAAGGATGAAGGCTGCACGCCTCCTGGACAGCTCCAGCATTTGGATGCAAAACACTGTGCACTGTTTTCCATTTAGAGAAGGGGATACATTTTCCTCTCGCTGGGACTGCTGAACACAAACTCCAAAATTTTCCATTCCCCACAGAAGTCACCGAAGCCAGCTTCTCAGTTTGATTCAAGCCAATGAATATTTAGGGAGCGACTGCTCTGCGGAAGGCCCAGGGCCAGGTGCTGCTGGGGATTCAAACCAGACAGAAATGGCAACTGATAAGGGTACTGGGCTTAATAAGGCTGCACAGAGCACGGCTTGGCACATGAGCTCATATAGCCCTCACAGCACGTTCACGTGGATGACGATGGTGATGATGATTTCTAGGTACGGAATAAAGCAAAAGAGGATCAGAGAGGGTAAGTAACGTCAGCAAAGACACAGGGCTATCTGGTGGGAGAACTGGGACATGAGACCAGACGTTGCAGTTCGATCCCAAGCGCCTTCCTTCCGTGGCCGTCTCGCTCCTTGTGAGCTCACACAGCAGTCAGGCCCCACTTTAGTGCTCCTCTTAAACAGCGTTAGAGGGCCACTCCTCTACAAGCATGAACTAAGTCCCCACTATGAGATAAACTGTGTATTTAGACAGGGAAGAGACATCGGTCCTGACCTCAGAATCTTCCAGTCCTGGTCTCTCCTCACGGGTCTCCCTTTCAACAAGTCTTGGGGCAGGCTGTTGTGTTTCTGAACTCCTTGCAATAGAATTCCGTCACCAACACCACTTTCTGCACTAAGTTCCATTCTATGGAGAGCATCTAGCAGGGGGGACAGCTTCAGAACCTCAAACAGCCCCATCCGGGGCTACAGGATTCGGGCACTCTGGTGTCTGAATGTGCTGAGGGTTCAGGGCTGTGTGTCCTTGTCCCACAAGATGGACCGCAGGAACAACACACGCGGGGAATCTCGTTAATCATCTAGAGATTGCAAGTGGTTACCTGACAGTTATTTTTTTCCTATCTCCTTCATTAAACTATGACATCTACCCATGTGTTTTCATCCCTCTAACTCCAGCGTTAATATTTGACCACAAACATTTAAGGGTTCTTACTTCTGTCCCCTGTTTCATTTATTGTAAGAAAATCTACATAAAAGGGAGGATCCAGAATGAGAGGTCAAGAAGGCTGTGTCTTCATTCATCAGGGCTAGGCACCGTTAGTTTCTTACTCTTTAGTGGGGGACGTGAAGAAAGTAATTCCCCTTTATACATTTCAGAAAAGTATCACTAGCTTGTGCACTCAGAGGTAAAAAGAGCATGGGTTTGACAGACATATCTAGGTCCAAAGCTCATTTCTACTTCTTAATAGCTGTGTGACTGTGTACAATCCGTTCAATATCTCTGTACTAAGGTCCTCATTGGTAAAACAAAAATAATACCCTCGCTCTTGCAGATTTAACATGCGTATGTTTGCACAGAAACATATATACTATAGACTTTCAGCACTTGCCAATTATAGATCTGAAATATATATGCATGTATGCACAGAAATCCAAACACTGAGAGCACACATTACCTGCCTTTTTCTACTGTTAAATCTCCCAACGGTTATCATAATCGTGGGGAGCTCTGGAGACCATGCCTTAGAGAAGTTAAACAAGACATTCAAGGTTACAGAGACAGAGGTGGCGCTTCTGACCTGAACTTTTTGACATGAAATTGTTCTAATTATACTGGAATTAAACATCTGCTAGATTTCTTCCAGCTTCACCCCAACAAAACCATACACATTTACCCTAATGAGGAATGGGTCCTGATGGCTTCATATAAATCTGATTTATGGACATTTCACAGTAACAGCCGTCTTATTACCTTCGATAAGACATGGTAATTTGAAAGGGTCAGCAGCATGTTGCCAGGATGTGACTCTTGATCTCAGGGTCGTTGAGTTTGAGCCCCACATTAGACACAGAGCCTACTTTTTAGGGGACTCCTGGGTGGCTCAGTCAGTTAAGCATCCAACTTCAGCTCAGGTCATGATCTTGTGGTTCGTGAGTTCAAGCCCTGCATCCGGCTCTGTGCTAACAGCTCAGACAGAGCCTGGAGCCTGCTTCAGATTCTGTGTCTCCCTCTCTCTCTGCCCCCCCTCCCCCCCTTTCAAAAATAAACATTAAATAAATAAGTAAATGGAAACTTAAACACCAGACTGCACACCAGAAATCCCACTAATGACCTCTTTTTGCCTGGGGGGGTGGTGCTGGGAAGTCAGGCTGTCTGGGTTTCAATTCCAGTTCCACACTTGGTAACTGCCTGGTCTGTGGCCAGTAATGCCACTGGTCAGGGTTCAGCCTACTCTTGTGTAAGATGGTAACACCACCGCCTGTCGTCTGAGGGGATGGGACCAGCTTCTGCAATACCAAAGAGCTAAGAGGTGGAAAACCATTGTGTTCCAGACCTAGATGTGTTCAGAGCAGACCCTGGGCTGAGACGGTGACTTACCAGAGCTCCTGGTGGCCCAGGTGGGCCCTGGTGGCCTCGTGGTCCTGGAGCTCCCTGGTAACAGAAGCCAAACACACATTAGCCACAGCTCCCCATCCCCATGACTCAGGACCCTTTGCTGACTCAGAGTCTATGTCCGGAGTTCCAAAAAGCGACCCAGAGATATAGAGCAGGAATGTGCATTCCTGGTGGAAAATCAACTTGGCCCATCTCTGGAAGGCTCCATCTGAGCTCAAAAAGCAGCTTCGACCCCATGATGGTAGCCTTTCCATCTCTGCTCCTACCTGGAGCCCCACAGGGGGAGGACCCGGATTCCCCTTACCTGCTCGCCCTTCAGGCCCTCTCTCTGCACCTGTGGGACAAACCATGTGTCAGCAAAGAGGGTGGCCTTTTTTCAACGACCATTCCCCTCAGCTCCGGTAACAGTATTCGCACAGCCTGCCGTAACGCAGCAATTTCTGACTTTTCTCCGATTTTATCCCACTTTTAGTGTTCAAAGTCTTGTATTCCAGCTCATGGGGTCAGAAGAGTTCTTGCTCATTCTTAGAGGCGAGGACCTTTCCACACACCCAATGCCATCAGCACATGAGCCTGGGATTCCCACCGCTTGGAATGGCTGCCCACTTACCACAGAGCCCGGTACCCCAGGAGGTCCTGCAGGCCCCACGTCACCCTGCGCAGAAATGACACACACGTCACCAGTGTACCTTCTGCTACCTTCCTCTGCTGGTCCCGCCCCCCTTCGGGGCCCTTGATATCCACACAAGTCCATGGGACCACTGCCTCCTCTGAGCCCCAGCTCATGCTCCCGCCATGCTGGGCCTCCCCCGCTCCTCCTGACAGATTTTCTGCATCTAATTCTTATCTTTGTACCAAGATCACGGGAGCTTTTATTTTCTCCCTTCTGCGCATCCAGCCCAGAATCCGGTTGGTGCTTTCACAGTCCCTTCCAGCTCTTGGTCCACTCTTCAGTGAGCACCTGTGGTACGGGCACCACAGTGGACACAGCCAGAGTGGTGATGACACCTTATGGCGCATCCTTCGTGCCAAGTCCCCGGTTCAGCACGTGGTCAGCATTTCATGTTTATCAAAGAAGTAACACAGATGCTGTGATCACTCCCATCTGTTTTCACGAAGTCATCAGGTGCAAAAGACTTGCTCTGTGTCCCCTGCCCCAGCACCTCCGGGTCACCTGGCCTATGACGGCTGTGGCTGCGTCAGGTTTCCAGGGTGTGAGCCACATCTTGGTTCTACGTGGGGGCATATTTGGTGACTGTGGCCATAGAAAAATCTTCACTGCTATGACTCTAGTGCCCCATAGCTCTAAACAAGGACACGACTTGTAGCCCATGTCCCCCCACACAGTTTGGGGATACAACTCCTCATTTTCCCCTGAGGCTAGCTCAGGGAGCGTGGGGAAGCAAGAACAAAGTGCTATTGAGTAGGCTAGCAAAGGATGAATGAGCTTCTGGATAAATATGAAAGCATCTCTTAAATGCCAACGCCGAGGAGCCAGAATGAGGGACTCCAGGCACGTGCGTGGTCCTGTGCTGCGTGGGAGGTCCCACCATGTGGACAGGGTGTGTTTTCGCTGCCACTGACACAGCCACAACTCCACTGTCCCCACTGGCTGCCCGAGACTCGGAAAAGTTTCTAAGATCCCAACTAAATGTTCTTTTAATAGACTTTATTTTTTTTGCAGAATTTTGGCTACACAGCAAAACTGAGAGTTAACAAGCACCCACCTTTCTTGCTGTACCTTGTCTCTGTCTTGCACTTACAGTAATGGGGTCCTACCTCAGAAACACCTCAAGATGCTGGTTTTTCCCCTCTGTGGCACCATCACGCACCCACCCCCACAGACGTGCACACACACTCACACGCTGCATTTTTTTTTTTACCATTCTAGACCCTCTCCAGATGCTTCTATGACGTCTACACATGACAACTTCCATGCCCTCAGAAATCAGCTCACATATCTCCATTTCTCCGTGAATGAACGTCCTTCAACCCCCACCCCCGGCCAAAATTATTTTTTCCCTAGGCTCCCAGAAACCTTATTAATATTTTGGTAACATGATTCTTCGAAGACATTCTGGGCTATACTGTAATTTCTGTGTGGCCATCATATATATATATATATATATATATATATATACACACACACACACATATATTTAAATGAGAGATAATTAGATACATGTAGCTGAATAATGAATCTTCTGGGTTCATGACTTCATCGCCTTTCTTTCATTTCCACTATGCTTCAGCCTCGTTTCCACATTTACTTTTGTAGTATTTATTGTTGTATTCATCATCATCACACTATAAAGAGTGAATTTTCGATAACAGTTATGAAATTAATGGGTACGTGCTTTCTCACTGGCTCAGGTAATTTTACAGACTATGAGAGCCAGTGTCCTGACCTATTAAATCACTATTAAGGAAAACTACGATCCCGTCGTTCATCCGTAATAATTGTGTGTCTGTAGCTAACAGATACCAGAGCCTTTCCATCTGCCTGGCCTTGTTCTAAGGTCCTCTTCCCCTCTGATACTCTTTCCCATCTTAGGGATGGGGATGCTTAGGAACTTGTTCAAGGTCAAAAAGCTAGTAAGTAATAGAACAGACTAATAGTCTGTCCATGAATCATTTCTTTGCATTATTACATAGGTGATGCCTTTTTGCAATGGTCATTTTAGCCATTGTGGTAGTTAGCCTCCCAGATGTCCCCCAGAAGCCCCGCCCCCTGGTGTTCCCCACCTTGTACAGTGACCTCCCACACGGTGCCAGTGCTAGGCCACATGACCAGCAGCGCACAGCAGAAGGGACGCTGTGCGGCCTCCGGGATAAAGTTACAACAATGATGGTGGCCTCCATGTGGACCCACATCACCCCAACCTCAGGTCACTCACCACCCGCTCCAGGGAAGCAGTTTCCCCTTTTGTGAGCAGCTCTACAGAGAGGCCGTGTAATGCAGAAGCAGAGCCTGTGGCCAACAGCCATCAAGGAACCGAGGCCCTGATGAAGACCATGTGTATGAGCTTGGAAGCAGATTCTTCAGCTAGCCACACCCTAGCTGGAGGCCTGGCCACAACCTCACGAAAGACCTTGGACCAGGACATGCTGCCCTAGATCCTGGCCCTCGGAGATGATGTGAGACCACCTGACGGCTGGTCTACACTTCCAAGGTTCAGGAAGATTGTTATGCGGCAATAGACAACCAACACAAGCATGGAGTCAGTCAAGTAGGACTCTTAACACGGCACAAGGAGCACGTCCTGGCCACTGAGATCTGCGGCCCATCACTGTGTGGGCAGGGAGTCCTGTGCACCTTGGTCCAAGGCCACTGTGGGGTCTGAAACAAGACACCCTAATTTTCTGGGCCTCTGTTCTCTCATCCGTAGAGTCAGGACGTATCAAAGACCAGCTTTGTGGTTCTGATGGCTTTCTCAAATAATAAAACATCTAAGATTTGTCTAGATGATGGTCTCTTAGAATGAGTTGTGAGGCATCCTATCACCTGAGCATCACTGGTTTCCTGGTTATTCCAGTGAATGACCCAAATACTGCCATGACCCGTCACCTTGTCTTAGACCTTCTGCTGTATTCATCATAATAAGTGATAACTAAGCTGCTTCCCAAACTGCAGGGGCCAAAAACATCTATAAATGAGGTGGAAGGCTGATATTTCTCTCTCTCTCTCTCTCTCTCTCTCTCTCTCTCTCTCTCACACACACACACACACACACACACACACACACACACACACACACACAGTAGCAGGAATCACCTAGACCCAAACCTCAAGGATCATTCCCTCTTAGTGACTTGAAATAAATGACTTATTTTAGAATTTAGAATCCCCTGTCAAGGAACTGCGGAAATATATTAAAATCCTGACGCTAGGATAATATAACAATATAAATCTCAACTCTAAAAATACTTGGGAGAGAGAATAACTTAACTCCATTAGAACTGAAACCCACGTGAGCAAGTTTGGAAGACATCAACGTTCTCCAGCCGCCATTCCTAAGGTGAGGCTTCTTCAGCCTGTAGATCTGTTTATTTATAATACAAACCCTGTCTGCTTCCACGAAGAGTCACAGCAGCCTTTCTTTGCATTTGCTGGGACTCGTGCGAACCAGGCAGTGACCTTCGCCTGAGCTCCACGGTGTGACCCTGAATAGATGTGATCTTCTTGGCCTGAATCCATCTTAGTTTACCTGGATTCCTCCCCCACCCCTTCCTCCCCCCTCCCACTCTCCCCAGCTACTCTCAAACCCGATGCTGGATGCCTTTCCTAAGGGCTTATGGAAGAATCTGGAACTCATGCTCTTTTCCTTTTATCATAACCCAGAATACACCACCCCTTCCTAATTTTCCCTGCCACCCTGCATGCTTAGGAAAGCTATTGTCTTCATGTACATTTTCACAGCATTTCACAACCTGCCAAGACTTTTTACATGCATTTTTTTTCCCCACCGAGATACGGAAATTCTAAGCAGCAAATTTACTGAGTGAGGCCTTGTTGAATGTTCTAAAGGACATGGCCAGTATGATGAGATGCGATCTTTATTTTATTTATGAAAGATCTAGTACATTTTCAGAATTATTATTCTGGTAAGAAAAAAAATCATCACATTTTTTAAAATGTTGCAGAGAGGAGAGAAGGAAAAATGGAAGAAGAAGAGGAAGGATCTGTCAGATTTTGTTTGGTATTAATTCACAGCCTGCCTTAGCCCCAAAAGCAATTTAAGTAGCAAAATATTTTAATAATGTCTGGGTATTATATAACAGGGATTTCTTAATGGATTTTTATTCCTCAAAGTAGGAAAACAAAATTTAAATAAAATAACCAGAAATTTCTTGTGAGCTGAATTCCTGAGGCCCAGCTCACCACCTCTGTCTACACTCGGTTCCCAGAACTCCAGCCTGGGCCCTGATTTGTTCAGGTGGCCATGACCGTGCCCACCTGCCCAGAGCCTGTCTCTCCCCAGGCCCGGCTTACCTTCTCTCCCTGGGGCCCTGCCACGCCAGGAGGGCCAGGTCTTCCCTGGAGGAAAGAAAGGGAGGACTGTCACCAGCAGTAAGCCAGGAAGGAGGAGGTCAGGGCCTTGTAGCCCCAAAGCTCTCATCTGCATTTTCCCCCCAGAAATCACAGATCAGACTTCCTGGATGGGACTTCCTGCCGGAAAATTCCTTCTCAGTGACCACCCCCACCCCACCCCCCCGGCAAATGTCACATTCTGTGTGGTCCCCTCTGGACTTAGCTGTACTGGGGTGTGTGGAACACCCATTCTGAGAGGCAAGGACAGTTTCCTGAAGAATATGAGGACACACTGGAGAAATTCCAAATGAGAGGTGGAAGCAGGCATCCATGATCTGTGGGGCGTCATGGACTCTTCAGAAGATGCTGAGGACCAGTTAGGTCTCCAGGGCCGAGGGCGGAGGGAAAGGGCTGCCTGGACTCTGGGCTAGGATCAGCCAGTGCAGCAGGGAAAACCAAGGCACTGGACGGCCAGTGTGGGAGATGCTACAGACTGCCCTCCTCCTTCCCAGGGTTCCCACCAGGAAGCCTTCTAAGAGGGTCCCAGTGGAGAGCAGAGGAGGTAAAGCTCCTGCAGGAGCGGAGTGAGGAGGGGCCCTGAGCCACACCACCCCGGGGGCCCTCCTGTGAGTCTCCTCCTAAGAGGAGGAAGAATCTGGAAGGCAGATGGACAACCAGTGTTCATCCCCGTGGACAAGGAACTTTCATAGGAGCTCATTCTCAAGGCATAATTAGAGATGTGCTCCAAGATGTATATGTGAGCTCTCTTGCTTCCTTTTTTTCCTATAAACAGCAAAGATGAGAACAGACCAAGTGTCCCCTCATAGGAGGACCCCCTCCATGAGGCTCACTGTCCCTCACCGCTGCCTCCACACCATCAGTATCTTCCTACTTGCTGTTCATTATTTGGTTGCCTTTCCCCTGCAAGAAGGGGGTTTTCCTTCTGGGCCATCAGCAGGTGGGTATTTCTAGTGTTAAGAGTCAGCCCTGGGGCACCTGGGTGGCTCTGTCGGTTGAGCATCTGACTTCGGCTCAGGTCATGACCTCACTGTTCGCTGAGTTCGAGCCCCGCGTTGGGCTCTGTGCTGACAGCTCAGAACCTGGAGCCTGCTTCCTATTCTGTGTCTCCCTCTCTCTCTCTGCCCCTCCCCTGCTTGTGCTCTGCCTCTCTCTCAAAAATAAACATTAAAAAAAAAAGAGTCAGCCCTGGCACAGGGGCGGCACGCAATAAATATTTTTAAGCAACAAAAATGAATAAATGATAGCACATTCAGACCATAGAATACTAAGTGGTCACTGGAGTCCTGTCCCTGGTGAATATTTAAGAAAATGGCTACATGTTTATGACATAATGTGAAAGGAAGGGGCAAGACATAAAAAGGTATTGATGGATAAAGAAAATGTGGTATATATATACAACGGAGTATTACTCGGCAATCAAAAAGAATGAAATCTTGCCATTTGCAACTACGTGGATGGAACTGGAGAGTATTATGCTAAGTGAAATTAGTCAGAGAAAGACAAAAATCATATGACTTCACTCATATTAGGACTTTAAGAGACAAAACAGATGAACATAAGGGAAGGGAAACAAATATAAAAACAGGGAGGGGGACAAAACATAAGATGCTCATAAACATGGAGAACAAACTGAGGGTTACTGGAGGGGTTGGGAGTGGGGATGGGCTAAATGGGTAAGAGGCACTAAGGAATCTACTCCTGAAATCATTGTTTCACTATATGCTAATTTGGATGTAAATTTTTAAAAATAAAAAATTAAATTAAAAAAAAGGTACTGTTCCAATCTGTTAAGTGACAATACACACAAAACCAAGATGTTATTTGGGGGTGCTGAGATTATCCATAGATTTAATTTATGTCAATAAAGTATATTGAAATTAATACATGGCAAGGGATTTGTATATCAAATTTAGTTAATTTATGTTATTATTTTATCTCTAAGCTAGTAATATGAACATATTAATGGACTGATAATGTATTATGGTATACAAATACGTATTTTCCCAATTGTCTTCAAGCAGATGTAGAATTTTAGGTTTTATTTACAGCTTTAACCATTTAAATAATTAAATTTAGTTACTTTTTGGACAACACATTCCCCCCAAGGTTCAAAATTTGTGTGCATGAGAATTCCCTTCCGTTCCCTTCCACAAGTCAGTGAGGGGCCTCTTCCGGAGGCCATGAACAAAAACAGTAGGTTTCAGAGAGAGTGCACATCTGCATAAGTCCTCAGTGCAATTTCCCACACCAATCTACACTTGCCTGTACTTTCCACTTAACCGAGTATCTATGGAACGTCCCTATCAGCATGTTAGGGGTTTCATTAATTTCCATGGCTTCATATTATTCCTCTGTAACTATATGGTTATAGCTCAACTATAACCCCCTGATTTGTTCGACTAGTTCCTCAGTGAGAAGCTTCCGTGTTGTTTGTAATCTTTTACTCTCACAGAAGAGACACCAATGAACACATCACATGCACGTCGTCCCTGGCCTTTACTGCAATTGTCACATGGGTCAACGAGGTTAGAACGTATTGAAATGGGTGTGTTCTCAGGGATCCCAATACCCTGGTGTTGGAGGAGGACTGTATGACCGTAAGCTGGAGTCTGGTCACTGGGCCTCCTGGAGCCTCCAGCTGAGCCAGAGCCCAAGGCAATCAGGCCCCACAGAGCTTTCTATCTGGCCCCAGTTGATCCTGTCCTCCGACAAAGCCTAGGCCACCAGAGCCAATGCCTGCTTACCTGCTCTCCCATCTCCCCACGCTTCCCAGGGAATCCATCCAGGCCTCGCTCCCCCTGGAAAAGGAAGGAAAATGAAGAAATGAAGAACCAATGTACATCTCTGGGGTCAGGGCCATGATCAGGGAATGCAAAGGTTTTTAGCGTCTTACTCTTCTAACCTTTACTCTCAACCCAGCATCTTTGGATACAAGACACACACACACACACACACACACACACACACACACACCAGGCTACAATATATGTGCATCGGGGGTCAAAGTGCATAAGTCAAAGGTCAGAGAAACCAGATCCCTATTCCCTGCTTTGCATTTCCCAAATCTGTGACCAAGGGAAGGCCATGTAGCCTCTTGGAACCACACGGTCTCTTCATCTCCTAGGGTCCAAGTAACGGACTTGTGGGGTTTGTGATGCAGTTAATGAAACTGAGCATGTCTTTCTCCATTCATTCATCCAGTGGATATGCATGAACGTCCACTACGTCCCCAGGGCCTGGAATTAAAAGTGAATTGCTGGCTAACGGTAAGCGATCATTCACGCATCCATCCAACGCCCACCCACCTGCTTGCGTTCAAAGCTGGGCTTGTCTTTCTTAGCTGTATAATCTCAGGCAAGTCACTTTGCCTCTGAGGTTGTTTCTGTTGACCATGTGTCACGGGGATGATGATAACCCCTTCCTGGGAAGACACCTATGACTAAGGGAGAAGATAACCTATCCAAAACACCTGCTTGTGACAGGTGGTGAGCAGATGCCGCCATCTTTCTCCCAGCCCAGCACGGTTCTCTTGAGCCAAAGTCCACAGATGTCGGTGTGTTCCTCTCATGGGATAACTCCTTGTCTAATGTCCCCAGCTGTGTCTTCTCCCCACTGAGAACTCAGCTGATGACGGGGCGGGGGGGGGTCCATGCTAATATGAACATTCTACTAAGTGCCACCCCAGCCACCATGGCTTCCTTCTCAGAGTCTCCCCAACATGGCGGCTTCTCTCATTTCCACAGGCTGTGCTTACTGTTCCCTCTGCTGGCTCCTCAGCACCCTTCAGGGCTCACTTCAAAGTCATCTCTTTGGCCTTTTAATTCAAATTAGACACCCATCCTTCCCCAGCCTGTCTCACTGTGTCCCTCATTTTGCCATTGATTTTATTTGCATCTATTACCTGTGTCACCATCCTTCTCGCTCACATGAGGCCTGAGGTGTGTTCACCCTTCCCATGAGGGCACCCCCCCACTGCCCAGCCTGGAGACGCAGTGTGGCCCCCACTGACATTTATTGAGTGACCAGAAGGCTACACGCGAAAGTTCTTCTGACTGTATTTCTCTATAACTGATCTACTAAGTTGTTCCTTCTTTGCCTTTTTGTTTTCTATTTTAAAGGTGTATCTTTCAGGATGTCTCTTTTCTCTGAATGATTGAAGAGTCTTGGTCTTCTGCTCATTTTTGCCACGCTGGTCCTATTGGCCTGCCTGCAGGGAACGAGTCACCTCCCTGCAGCTCACAGCCAGGAACCACAGGGTCAGGTGGACCCGACAGGGGGGAGGCATCAGCTTTTCTTCTTGGTCTGAATGCTTCCATTCCTCTGGCCGTTGCTGGGTACCTGTTTTCTCTGTTAGTCTGGGGGCAAACACTGACGCTTCCCACGGGCCCACTGAAGCAGAGGTCAGGGGAGGAGCCACGCAACTCAGCACCCTCAAGCCAGGGCTCCAGTGAAGCACCGATATTTGCCCCAGGTTCTTTGCTGCCCACAGCCCCGGAGCGGAGCCTCCCCAGCTCTGCAGCTTGCTTTGTAGTTTCTCTCCCGCATCTAAGTAAACTTAGGCATACATGTTCTCTGCCCTTCAGAAATGATTTCAGAAGTTCTAGAGCAATGATGTACACCTTTCCATTTTCAAGCACGATTACACATTCATTCTCTAAAAACGTCTCTTCATTACATGAGCTCTGGGCGAACAGAGAGGATTTTTCTCTGCCAACTAATTCCACATTAGTTACCAACGTTCTCGTCCTCCACCTGCCATGAGGTTGGCAGGTCCGAGGGCAGACCGTCGATGAGGAAACGGGGGCCCAGATAGAAAGCCACTCAACCCCGGCAGGATGTGCTTGCATTGACAACAGAGCCTGGGTCTCTGGACCCTTCCCCCTCTATTTCTACTGCCCCTGGGGTCTGAGCAGAGGACACTGGGGGAGCATTCTGGTCTCTCCCATGGAACTGACAAGGTCTCAGAACCCATGGAATCCAGTGCCTTCATTTTATAGGTGAGAAAACTGACCTTAGGGGTATATCTAGTCCAGGGTCACACAGAACCTGTGTGACAGTGGCAGGCCTGAAGACAAGGTCTCCTGATGGCCAGCCCAGAGCTCTCTTCCTTAGACAGGGCCAGCCTACTAAATGTCACCCCTGAATGTGGCACTTCCCCAGGGTTCAGCAAAACAAAAAAACCGTGTCAACTGAGTACAATTTCACAAGGTCTATCACAAAGCAGAGGGCTCTGCCTGTTGCTCAAGCCCCATTTCTTACTCCCTCGCACCTGCACATCAAGATCAGTGAGGCCCGGAAGCAAGATTTCTCCCAGCAGCAACTCGGGAAAGCCACAGGTGAGCTCCAGCACCAGCTGCCTGTCCCCAGCCAGAACGCGGAGAGCAGGGCCAGGTGGGACACAGCCAGAGTGCCGACAGATGTGTGTGTTCACCAGCAGGGGGATGCGGGAAGAGAAAAATGACCACGCCAGGGTGGACAAGGGGAGAGAGAAGCTGAGGGAGAGCCCAGACACAGACAGACAGAAGACTGCTGTCTACGGAGCAGGGTCTCTAACCGAAGTGCCTACAGAAGCCCAGCTGAGGCATGCGACAGGAAGCAAAAGGGAAGGACGGGGCCGGAGGCAGAACTAGAAAGGGCATGTCCCACGTAAAGTCTGAGACTTAGCTTTGTTTTGCCGTTGTATGGTTTTGTTTGACTTGTCACCACTGTACTGACCGCATCAGCACAACAGAGGACAGGGTTTGGACAGCTGACCACCTGCTTGGTTCCTGGAAGACAGTGGCAGCGAGGGCCCGGTGGTGGGGGGTGTGCAGAGGTACAGGGAGCCGCAGTCAACCCCAAAACTCAGACTCGAAGCCTGGCTCTCCCACATCCCAAGCTGTGTGACCTTGGACCAGTCACTTGGCATCTCTGACTCTATCTCCAATTTATAAATACAGCAGCTACCTCTTAAGGCTCTGGTGAGAATTAGGTGAGCCAATCAATATCTGCAAAATGCACAGAACAATGTGTGGCATGTGGAAGGTGCAACGTTAGAAGCTAGTTAAGCAAAGCAGAGTGGCTACGTAGGGTGGGGAAGGAGAGAAAAACCAACCAGAGACAAGGGGCCAGCAGAGTCAAGTTCACGGGACAGCAAGGGCTGTGATGTGAACAGGGGACCGAGGAGAGCTGGAGGTCAGGGACCTGAGTTCTAATGCTGTTTTCCACCAACGTGGGCTGCCGCCTGCAGAGTCTACCCTGCTCTGAGACTCAGTTTCCCAACTGGGTTGAAACAATGAAAAGCGAGGACAGAAGAAAGGCGGCTGTATTCCCAGAACCCTAAGACCTCTTCCGACACTCACAATCCTTCACCGACAGGGACGTGTGTGTGCACGCAGGTGCAAGGGAACCCGTCCTCATCCCGAGCACCTTCCGGACACCGGGGGCCGAGGCTGGCTCTGTTGGGTCTCACAGCCCTTCAGTCCTATGAGACTAAGTGCGTCATCCTGGGTCGAACGACTCAAAGGAGGAATCACTCCTGCCTGCAAAGCTCTGAGGGCCCCTCCATGCCAAACCCTCCCGCTGCGGTTCTGGATCTCTGACACCAGGGGGAGCACGTGCCCCATTAAAGCGGGAAGCCACCCTTGCCCTTGATAAATCTCAGGTCTGGGTGTTGGTGTGCAGGTCAGTGTGGGAGGGGCGTGGGCCATGTGTCTGCTGGGCACGTGCCATGTAGACCCTCACCCAGTGAAAGAGGGAACATGCCTCTGTGCACCCAGCATGTCAGGGATGTTCGCCACACACCTGTCACAGTGAGACCCAGTGGGCAATTCTTCCTGCCCCCCCCCCCCCAGAACGAGGAGGATTGAGGGGCTTCTCTAAGGCAGAGGTGGGGGCCAGTGTCACCAGGGAGGATCATGGCTTTCGGCCCTTCAAAACTCCCATTCTGTTAACATGTAGGGAGCCCCTACCAGGGGCCACGTCCTGTACTTGCCTTCACATCTCGCTCAGCCAGGCCCTCAGAGCCACTATCTGAGGCAGGTACTGCTAGATCAGGACATGGGGTTAGAAGCCTGTGTGAGTTCCCAGAGCCAGTATGGGCAGAGCCAGTCTGAGAAGCATTTTTTTTTTCTGATTCCAAAGCTGGTGCCCTTACCAGTTTCCTTGGGTGCCATGCCCTGGCTCCCATATCCCCAAACCAGGGCATTTCCCCCGGGCCTCGGGAGTGTGAGTGTCACATCCACCCAAAGCTGTCCTGGCAGCCCGGTTTTCCAGACAGAACACTGTATCCACCTTCTGGCTCCTTAGTGACCAGAGTCCCCTTGCAATCTGCCAGCTGTCCCAAGCTCAGTAGTCCCTGGACAGTCCACTCAGGCTCTACTGCCCCTCAGTTGCCAGGATGCCCTCACACCTTCAGAGCCTCCACGCCTTCTGGAAGAGGCTTCAAGAAAGGGCAGTCCCCCACCTTACACAGAACGCCCACTGTGTTGCTGTCTGAAGGTGGCCTCGGTAATGGACGGGCAGTGGCTCTCCGCGGCCTGGCTCCGAGCTGCGCAAGGCCAGGCAACTGATGGGCCTGTCTCAAAGGGAGATGGAAAGTTCCTTCTTGCTGAGGTAAGAAATCAGAGAGGTTCGCGAGAAAATAAACTGTTTTAAGTACCCATCGGATACAAGAACTGGGAAGGAGCCCACGGGATGATGCAGTCCAGGCTTCTTGACATCTGGGAAGATTAAGGTGCAGAGAAGGGGCCAGCTCTCCTCAGAGCTGCCCAGAAAGTTAGCAAGGAAGCTGGAAACATACCCGAAGCTGAGCTTGCATAGCCCAGGCTCGGGCTCCCCCCTCTCTCTATCTTTTCCTGTCTCTCTCTGTCTCAGTCTCTGTCCCTCTCTTTCTGTGTCCCTGCCCTTTACACATGGCACATATTTCCCAGCACTCTTCTACCCATTTTATAAATCTTAACTCCGTTGATCCTCCTGGTGGCCCTCATGTAACACAGTCACCCTCAGCGATGAGGGACTCTGAGGCTCAGACGTTAAATAACTCTCCAAAGGTAACACGGTCTGCAGAGCTCAGAGCTGGGGTTCAAACACAGGCAGGCGGGCTCCAAAATGGTGCAGGACTTCCTCTATGCCACGGTGAGCCACCTGGTGCAGCCCGGAGAGACCGAGGCCAACAGGGACACTGGCTGATGCCTCTCCTGGACGTCATCTGGAGGTGGCCCTCTACTTCCTGAGCTGCCCTGTTAGAAACCTGCAGGGAGCTGGGCTATGGCCAATCTGCAGAGAGAGTTCAGGGGAACATCAGTTGTCCTACGTTCCTGGTACCACTTCAGGCCTGGTGTGCCGTGGAGGGGAAAGCCCACACTGGAATTGAGGAGCTCCTAAGCAATCTCTCTCTTTATAACGGGCCACGTGGCATCAGGAAATCATGGCCTCTGGGCTCAGTTCCCCATTTGTAAATAAGGAGAGATCTCCAGGCTTCTCTCTGGTCCTTTCCAGATCTGATAATTCAGGATTTTGATAGAAATGCACCATTTCTTGGCTGGACAAAAAAGCCTTAACTTAGACTCCCAAAGCTTGCTGGAAAAGCAGCCCCATGCTGTACGAGAAGAAGCTGTTACTTCAAAGCAGACTTTTGGAAAGAACAAACTCCTGCGTGTGTACAGACTGAATTTCCTCTGAAGCACAGGTGGGGAAAGGAAATATTTGTGGAAGTGTCAGTTATGTGCTGAACACGTATCCAACCTTCCAGCCAGCTTCAGGGATGACATCAGTATCTCCACTCTGCAGATGAGCAAACTGAGGCTCTGGTACATCAAGTGGCTGTCCCAGCCCACGAGTGACAGAGCTGGCTCTCACAAGGCTTGTGAGTTCTGTCCTGCAGTCTTCACTGGAACCCCGGGAAACCCAAACTCACTGGTTCAGCTGGAGCTGCTACAACCAGGAAGCTTGGAGGAGCATCTTTCGGATGGTGCTGTGTTCCTGCTCTGGGCGCCCCGTGCCTTCTGTCCATGGCATTTCCTAACTAAGGTGACATGGTCCACGCAGCGTCCTGTTCACCATCCACTCCTGTGACATCATCTAAGCCCGAGTGCTAGAATGCACCTTCTGAACCCATCCTATGCATCCTCCAAAAGAGTCCAAGTTCATCCACCTGTTAGTGAAGGCCTTCTGTAACCGGAGATCAATCCTGGTTTCGGCGTCAGCTCCTCTCGGGTGCCCAGTGCCACACCAACGTGTCAGCGGATGAGGACTGGTCGTGTGCTTTGGGTCGAGTGTGCCCCCAGGGAGCAAGGGCCCAGAGATGAAGGCAGCATGAGCACTGTGCCCAGTTTGCGAGGGGTCTACACGTGCGTGTGGGAAAGACACGTGGATTTGGTACAAATGACTATAGGGGCCCTAGGGGCGCTGAAGTGGAAAGGCCCCAGTAGGAGCTTGAGGGAGACTGCAAGCGGAGGCCTGTTTTGAACCCCATGCCAGGGTACAGGCCTGGGTCCCTGACAGTTCCCTCAGATGACAGCCAGGGTGGAAGGTCTGGGCTTTCATCCGGAATCAACGCTGAGCTCACTGTGCACTTTGGAAGCCTGGGCTTCCCTCTCGCTGTTCTACGGCCCAGCCCTATTACAGGCTTCATTTCCCAAATCCTGCCTGCTCTCAGGCAGGGGCTTCAAAGCAGACTCTGAGCTGCCCCTCAAGCCATGCCACCCTATGCCTGAATCTCCAGTTACTCCAAATGCCACTTTCAAGTCCCCACGAGGTAAACAAGGGAGCAGAGAGCCACAGAAAGGAGCTCTTCTGGTAGACAAATATGTGGGACCGTGTTAAAACTCTCAAAAGAACCAAGAGACACAAAGCCCGATGAGCACGGGGGTAAGAGACGTCACACGTCACTTTTTAAGTTATAATGCCTCAAATTTAATATGCACACAGAAATCATGCTTTGGAGCCTCAGGTGGGGTACCATGCTAGCTCCTGTCTCCCTTTACTCTAAAGAACCTTTTGGAAAGCTATGTGGCCATGTGTTTCCAGAGCCACAAACAGGTTCATTTTCTTTGACTGGTAATCTCATTTCCAGGACAGCAGCCTAAAGAAATAACCCTACATTTGAAAACTAAATGACTAAATATAGCTATCGGTTTAAAAATATTCACCCAAGCATTATTTTTAACCACGAAAAACTGGAAACAACCCTAAATGATCAATACTAGGGGGACAGGCACATAAATCATGGTCTATTCATGCAATGAAATGGTATGCAGCCATTTAAAATGAGTCATAAAAACCCTACAGCAGCCTGGACAAAAATACTGCATGTAGGGACAACAGACAGGACGGGTTGCAAAATCGAATATATTATGTGTGTCTCTGCAAAAAGAAATCAGATCTATAGGAACATGTCCTACAGAAAATGGGCCAAAGCGTTCCCCATAGTTGTACCTGGATAACAGGATTAGGGGCTATGTTGTTTGGGGTTTTTTTGTTGTTTTTTTTGTTGTTGTTGTTGTTTTTTTACAATTTTCCAAATATACTGATACAGAATTAAAATAATTTCAAAATGTCTTCTAAAACTAGAGGAACGTGTACTGCTGAGGACAGAACGCGGCAGACTCTGAAAAAGCATCTGGAACCTGACTCAGCATGGGAGGGCCGAGTTCCAGCTCTCGATCTGAGGGATGGGCCTGGGCAGAGGCTCCCAATGCCTTATGGGCAGGTTGAGGCCGGGGGTTGGGGGGGTGGGTTTGCAGTCCTGTTTCCACCCAGCTGAACAAGAGCACAAGTGGAAAGTTCTGGCCCAAGGGTCCCCTTGTGGTAACCTGGTGCACAGAATGAAGGCACGGCGGCCCTCAGCCCCACTCCAGGGTGCCGGCCACGGTGGGGGTGGAGCCTCAGCTTGGGTCAGTTCCCAACCCCTGGTGAGAGAGACTAAATGGGGGTCCCCGACACCACGGCGGTCACTGCGCACCCTTCCTCTGGTTTTGAGAATCAGGGTAATGGAGAAGCACAGAGGTTATGTAACTTTGCCAAGTGAGATGTGAGTCCACGGCAGCAACCAGAACTTTCTGAGTCCCAGGCCGGGCTCTCTCAAACCCTCCTGGTCTGGAAACCCAAACTCTGTCTGTGTGCTGGACTATAGTCCCTGCAGGTACCGAGCCCAAGCCCTCCTGGCCCAGAACTGACATTTAGGGTGGGAAATTAATGCCCCATCTGCACCAGCCTTCACCTGCCACATGTGCACACACACACGCACAGGCACCCATGTGCGCACACACACGCGTGCACTCACAAGCAAGCACAGCGTGGGGAGTTCCAGGCACCCTCCTCCTCTTTCTATGGAAAGCTGTGGTGATGGGTTGAGGCAAACGTAAATACCTTTTCTCCTCGGGCTCCCTTTTCACCTCGTTCTCCTTGGAGACCCTGTGGGAAGAGGGGTAGATCAGAAACACGGCTCAGCCCAGCTGCTCTGTTCTGAAGGTCCGGGGGCCCACAGATACCCTGCCTGGGAAGGCAGTGAAGATCCTGTCTCCCAGGACCCTCTCTGTACAGCATCCTGCGCTCCCCCCATCAGGCCTGGGCACCTAGGTCCCCACCAGGGTGCGAGGTGAGCTCTTGGGGCTGGTTTCCTGGCTGGGGTTCTCCAGGTCCTCCAGACTAGGCTTGAATATACCTGGCCCCTGAGCTGGCCCGGCCAATGGCAGGAACGTGGCTCTGAAGTCAGTCTCCCCTGCCACCCAGAACCTATGATCCCATCGTGAACATGAAATCCAGGTCATGAAACCTGGGTGCCTTAAAGCCACATTCCTCCACCTCCTCTGGGGAGAGGGCCCCCGCCCTGTCGCGTCCACTCCACCTTCCTGAGAAGCAACACCAGATCCTATGCTAAGAATGCCCTCCACTCTGTGAGCAGAGTTGAGGGAAGCATCAGCCAAGGCGTGGGCTTCTCTGACCACAGGATCTAAACGCAACCGCTACCCCTTGCTCTGCCCACAGTACCCTCCATCCCCTTTACCAGGCTTTCCTCTTCTCCCAGCACTAAGCCCCATGTGACACCTCCTCTGACTCCCCCAAGGAGAACGTGAGCCCCCAGAGGGCGGTTCCTTCTTTCCTTCAATACTGCACCCCCACACAGTCTAGAATATGCCTGCCACTTGATATTCATAAGCACCTGCTGAATGAATACATGAGTCAGAGAGTGACTGCATCAATCACTTGGTTAGCGCCAGAATCTTGTAGAAGTTCTGCCGGCAGGCTACTGCCCACACTAAAAAAGCAGGAGCTGAGAATGATACGGAGCGTCTGCTCTTCTCCCATGTGCCGGGTCCGGAGGGAGATGCCAGGGCCACCAGCACCAGCTGATGAAACCTTCTCCTGGGAAGGCTCGAGGGCCAGGCCCACAGCTCAGTGCACAGCCCCGCTGGAGAGGCGTGGATGCATTACTATGGGAACCCCCTCCGGTCCCCACTCTCTCCTCTCCTTTCCTGGAGAAAGGGTCCTTGGACATTCTGCGGAGAAGATGCTAAAGGTTGCCCAGGCCCTATTACCTATTCTAGGAATAACACCTACACCTTTGCCCCTGGAGAAGAGGCACAGGGCCAGAACCATAGGCCGCTATCCCAGAGGGCAGAGGCTCCACGGCCCGCCCAGGCCTCTGGGGGCAGCTGGACATCTGTGCCATTTTAATTCCATCCCAATGCCTTGGCCCGTCACACAGAGATCAGAGGTGTTAAAAGTCTCCCAAGGCAATGCAGGCTGCCATGCTTGAAAATGGCCTTTAACGTTGCTTCTTTTATTTGGAGAGAGTCTCAAATCTCTTACTGAGAACCAAAAATACGATGAGACAACTATGAAGCCACTTTGCTCCTTATCCATCACGTCTATCTGCTCATCGCTTGCTTCAAGGGGCACGTGGCTACTGAACATTCATTGTGGGTCTAGCATTGTTCTAGGGGCAGGGAACTGACAGACTCCACACCCCTTCTGGAGTGGCGGACTGGACCAGCTGGGAAAAAAAAAGCTTCTTTAGCTTGAGTGTCAGAAACACCTGGGCTGCTGGGTAAAAATGCAGATTCCCGGGCTTCCCCCAAAGCTGCTGTGTCACTGTCTGGGAATGGTGTCCTAGAAGCGTGCATTTAAACGACCTCCAGGAGGTTCCTAAGGGCCATAATGTTTCAGCATTTCTGGTAAGAAGAGACACCAGCACCTCACTGCCATTGACACGTGCCAAGGCAGCTGGTCCTCTGTGTGCAGACTCTGGAGGGGGATTCGCCAGGGGTCTGGGTCCCAATCCCTGGAGAAGAAAACAGAAACCCTTCCAGAGACAAGCCTTTACTTACAGGAGCTCCAACGTGTCCAGGAGGCCCGGGGGGTCCAGGTGGTCCTTGGAATCCCTGCAGAAGAGGGTTCCCAAGAAAGGTGTGGGAAGGGGAAGGAGAGGCAGGAACAGAGGCAAGACCCAGAGACCCCTGCTCCTCACCTACCACACGCTGCCCCCTTCTACTTAGAGTTCGTGCCGCCCCCCCTTGCCTGGTGGAGCAGGATTCTGCCAGGACTCACCCCCTTGTCTGCTCAACTCCGAGGAACAGCTGGAGTATGGCCTCCGAGCTATAATGAACCATTTCCATTTCCACTTGCCCTGCGTCCCATGGCCTCCCTACCGTCTGGCCAGGATCTGTGCCCAGCTTCGGAGCGACCTGCCTGATTCCTGTCGCTCGTCATTCACACTCTGCCGTGGGCCCTGCAGAGCCCGGGCGAGTCCTGACAAAGCCGAAACAGAAGTCCGCAGAGCCCTGAGGCTCCTTTGCAGCCTGGACCTCGAACTGCTATGGATTTTAGGCAACGAATTTGGAAATATCTATTTAAAAAATCTATTAAAATTAAAATGTGCATTTCTTTAGGCAAAGGCTTGCCAACTTTTGTGATCTATCCTATTGAAATAAAATACAGTATGTAAGGAGAAGCATGCACACACACACACACCCACACACACACACACACATGCATTTATTACCATATTGATTTTGGTGAAAGACCAGTGAAATTAGAAACAACACGTAGGGTCATCATAGGGAAAAGGTTATGTAAATTATGATGCACCCACGTCATGGAATGAGGTGCACTGACTGAGAGAACAGGTGTGGAAAGAGATCTCTAATCTGTTGTTAAATGAAAAAAGATAAACGGGAGACAGTGGTATGCTTCACTTTTTGTAAGAATTTAGGAAAAATCATAGATGTGAGGATATACACACACAGGCATGCGTGTTGTTATACAGGAAGCCTTTGTGGATCTATTCTGCACCGAAAACAATTGGTTTTGCATCAAGATTTATCGACTGGAGGGGCACCTGGGTGGCTCAGGAAGTTAAGCATCTGACTTTGGCTCAGGTCATGATCTGATGGTTCTTGATTTCGAGCCCCGCATCAGGTGAGCACGAACCCCGCTTCTCTCTCTCTCTCACCCTCTCTTTCTCTGCCCCTTGTGGGATTCTCTCTCCCTCTGCATCCCTCCCTCTCTGCCCCTCGCTCCCTTGCACCCTCTCTCTCTCTGTCTCAAAAAAAAAAAAACTATCCGCTGGAAAACATCATAGGAACAGAGCCGAGAGTGACACTTACCCGCATTCCCACCTCTCCAGGAAGCCCCGGCTCTCCCGGCTCCCCCTGCATACACAAAACAGGACCAGTCACAACCCACTGGGACACAGGCCCAGGCAGGCCAGGGAAGCCCAAAGCCTCAGGGGCATCCTTGTCTGGAATTCAAACCCCATCACAGACACAAGGTGGCCGTCCATGCAAGGAGACCCCAGGCTGCCCTGGGAGACTCGCCATGAACAAGGGAGTTGGTCTTTACCCCACGCGGCACATCCCAACCCCCTTGCTCCTGCTGCTGGAGGTCAAGGGAACTACATGCAGACACAACGGTGGAGAAAGCATAGTGACAAGGAATCCCCTTCTGCATGGAGGAGACTAGCCACCAGGAGGGGAGCCGGAGGGGTCCTGCAGAGCACAGGACCCCCCTTTCTCTCCCGGTCTCCACCCCAGACCTCCTGTCCCGGAGTGCTAAAGGCCACGGACAGAGGAGGGGCTCACAGTCAAGGCTCCCACTCTGAGACCTGCTCACACGTGCTGGAAATCACAAACGGAGCACGAGGAGGTGGAACACAGAACCCGTCTCTCTTTGGGTTCCTGGTGAGGACGATCCCTTTTCCCCGGAGCAGACTGGCCCTCCCGAGTAGAGATCACTTTTCATCTGGGTTTCTGGGGGTTGTGCCAACTCAGAGGCAGGGGATGAGGAGGGGGAGTCTGGGAGCTGACAAGAGGGAGGCTGGGGGGTTGGGGCATGTGCAGGGGATGGGGTGTATTCTCAGCTGCTCCTCGAACTGGGAACATGAGCGAATCCCCCACTTTGGACCTGGACCTGGTTGCAGGTCTGGGCACAAAGACAAGACCTCCATGCAGAGTAGCTTGTCAGCTAAGAAATGGCTTCCAAGGACACACAGGCAGTGCCTGGTGTCATCAAAGTGATTAGGCTGACCCACAGGGACCCGGGAAGATCCCGGTATGAATGAGCCCCAGCTCAGGCTTGGCCCTGGCAAAGGCCACCGCCCTCAAGGACACGGGCTCCGAGCAGGCGGCTGACTGTGGGGAGGGGTGGGAACAGACGTACCTGCATGCCTTTGCTGCCGTCTCTCCCAGGGGGACCGGGCAGGCCCAGGGAACCCTGGGACAGAGAAAGAGAGCAACGGTCAGTGCAGGATAAAGAGCACAGGACATGCAGATTCTCGGGCTTCACCGGAGACCTACCGCATCAGATGGGGTCCGTACGCACCTGACAGCCCCACGCCCCTCCCCAATCATAGTGTGGCCCCTCCTCGCTCCAGGCTCAGAGTCACCCACCCAAAGCACAGTGTCCTCAACCTGGACCCGATCGACATCCAGCCGGATGCTCCTTTGTCAGGGGGCTGCCCTGGGCATTGCAGGATGCCCAGCATCACCCCTACGCACCAGCAGCACTCCCCAGTGCTGAAAATCAAAACGTCTCCAGATACTGCCAAAGGTCCCCGAGGGGCAAAATCGCCCTTGGCTGAGCACCAACGGGCTAGAACAGGTATCTAGAAGGATTTCTTAAGCTGAGGCACAACACATTCTTTTTTTTAAATTTAAATTCTAGTTAGTTAACATATAGTATGATAATGGTTTCCAAAGTAGAACCCAGTAATTCATCTCTTAACACCCAGTGTTCATCCCAACAAGTGCCCTCCTTAACGCCCATCCCCCCTTTAGCCCAACCCCCACCCACCTTTCTGCAGCAACCCTCAGTTTGTTCTCTGTATTTAAGAGTCTCTTATGGTTTGTCTCCCTCTCTGTTTTTATCTTATTTCTCTTCCCTTTACCTATGTTCATCTGTTGGGTTTCTTAAACTCCACACGAGTGAAATCATATGATACTTGCCTTTCTCTGACTTATTTTGTGTAGCATAATACCCTCTAGTTCCATCCACGTTGTTGTAAATGGCAAGATTTCATTCTTTCTGATTGATGAGTAGTACTTCATTGTATATATGGAGTGTGTATATGGAGTGTGTATATGGAGTGTATATGTGGAGTGTATATGTGGCATATATACCACATCTGCTTTATATATTCGTCAGTTGATGAACATTTGGGCCCTTTCCATAATTTGGATATTGTTGATAGTGCTGCTCTAGACATTGGGGTGCATGTGCCCCTTCAAATCAGCATTTTTGTAACCTCTGCATCAGTACCTAGTAGTGCAATTGCTGGGGGATCACACTCCATTCTACTGGATCACATGCAGAAGCCCATGACAGGCACACTCATGGGGCAGCTGTGGGGAAGAAGGGGGGACATGGGCCAGGCTGCTCAACTCCCACACCCATCCTGGGGAGTGCACGGTGGGGGGCATTTAAAAACAGCGATTCTGGGATCTCTGAGCTCCCATCCAGCTCGGACACCATCTGATTCAAGTCAAAGGATTCTGCCAAGATGTCCAGCCCGGCTCCCTCCCTCCGTCAATTTTCTGTGGGACACTGAGTAAGTCAATGCCGCTTTCCAGACTCTCCCATTTGTGAAATGAGGTTATTGGACATTCAACAAACATGCGAACTGATGAACCTATTAGAAATATTTAGCAAACACCGTGCTGCGCTGTGTCCTCTACCTCTACGGTCTTACGCAGTCTGCCAATGACCCCGCGAGGCAGGCCCTGCTTCTCAAAGGTGCGTCAGACGTTGTGCATTTCCAGGTTCACCTATACATTGTGTGTGTGCAAATGTGTGTCTGCAAACATGCACACACATACCAAATTTCTGAAATTTCTATGAAGTGCCTTCCACGGACTCCACATCCCTTCTGAGCCAGTGTGACACTGAAAACAGAAACACACAGACAACTGGGGCCCTGGAGTCAGACAGACGTGAGTCTGTGTCCCAGCTCGGCACCTTTCTAGCTGTGTGACCTCACACCAGCCACTCTGGAAGGCCATGTGCCACTGGCCTGTCATCTGGTGGACGAGGAGGCCAGCAGCAGGACCACCGCAAGGTGAGCGAGGGCTGGGGAAGAAAGTGCACACTCAGCTGTGGGAGCATCACTGGGCTGCGGGCGGTACACAGTCATCGCAGCTCCTGCCCGCGATCGCCGAGGGTTACATGGAACCACACCGCCCCAGGCACACTTGCAGCAGGGAAATGATGCCGTCAACCGTGTGCCATGTGTGTGCCACATCACACAAGATGTGTCCTCCCGTCCTCGCAGAGCAAGTTAATGGTGGAGACAGGGCACCTGTGCCCACACAACACACTCATCTGCTAGTAAGTGCTTGGTTCTTACGCTCAGGCCAGGAGGGTCCCGTCCTGGAGACTGAAGGGATTTGTTAGCGTGGGTGGAAGCTTCCCGAGGAGGGATGTCTCCAGGCAAGGCAGCCCGGGGGATGGAGCATCAAGGACGTAGTAGGCTGAATGCCAGCTCCTGCCACCCTCGCTTAGAGGAAGGAGGGACACTTGGGGAAAACAGCTTAGTACCTGGTGGTCTCAGTTTCACTTTCTGTATAATGGGAACAATCACAGCCACCGCAAAGTTTTTGTAAGTGTTGAATGTCTCCACAGTGCTCCCTGTAACATTTCCAAAGTTGTTCTGGGTGACACCAGTTTAATTTGTAATTAAATTGTGAGGGGGGGTGTGGGAAGGTAGGGGGTTCTTCGGCCAAATGGGTTTGTGAAATGCAGAAATACAGAGTTAAACTCAGTTAAACAGGCTCCTTTACAGCAGGCTTGAAGCCTTGACTATGCTTGCTGATGGTGGTTCTCCAGTGTCCTTGCCCACTCGATCTGGCCACAGGGCATGTGGGGGGCTGGGGTGGCTCAGGGCACACGGGGAGATGCACGTACACTTCGCTGCACCTCATCACGGGCAGAACCAAGGCCTTCACACCCTTGCGTTAAAGAATCCAGGCTGCCACTGGCAAGGCTTCCGAAGGGCTAGAAAGGAGAATTGTTCACAGAGTAGGAGGAGGAAACTCGAGACGGTCTCCAGTTGGCCAGCATCATACTTAGGTGTGGTTTGGGGAGGGAGGAGACTTCCTCATTGGTCTTCAGGTGCACGTGGCTGTCCTTGGTCGGATACAGGGGGCAGATGAGCAGTCTACGGATGCTTCACATGATGAAAGGTCATTCAGTATTAGGGACCCAGGGTTTTCTGTGGCCGCTGCTCCCTCGGAACAAGTTTGAGTCGGCGGGCACACTTTCTGGGGTCGAACTGCCGCAGCTTCCTTACGAGCAGAGGCTGCCATGACAGGCGATTTCTCAGCCACCATTTACACGTCCGCACAATGGGGATGAGGCCCTGCCTCACGGATGAGTCCCTATTTTGGAACTCAATGGTCCAGCCGTGAAGGAGGCACCCGGGATAGGCAGAAGTGGTTTCTGAGATCCCGAGCGCGGACCGAACACCCGTTAGCACCCCTCCATTAGCACTGAGAGTGGCAGAACCACCAGGAACATCACAGCGATGTTAATACCAACATAACATAACAATAAGCGACGTTGAAGAGGCTGCTACTGGCGGACAGGCCCCGCTGAGGATTCACCACATGCCGAGCACAGAGCACTTCCCTTTCAGCAATGCCTCTGACTCCTCCCGGGACGCTTCTACAAAAGAGACGCGACTACAATCTTGATTTGTTTATGAAATGGAACCACAGGGATTCTATCGTTTGTCCGAAGTTACAGCATCTGTACACGGAAGCCCATCTTTGGGCTCCAGACTGCCCCTGAGCAGCGTTTGCACGCACTGGTTCAGGGCATGTTCACAAGTGTCTTTCTCCTCACTTTTCATGGAACACATGGGCACAGAGGGCCCACGCTTGCCCAAGCCTGCCTAGCGGCTGGCATGGCTGGGGTGGGCGGGCTGAGGCAGCAGTGCCTGGGCGCCCAGCCTCGCACCCCTTCTCCAGGGACCTAGTTCCTCCCCCACGGCCTCAGCCAACCCTTACTCCCTGGGAAAGCATCAGAGCTCCTTCAACTGGCTGACTGGAGGCCGGCGCTCCGCATGAAGCCAGGAGGCTGGTGGTCAGGCATAGGGAGGCAGGCTTAGCTCCCCAGCTGCCTCATCTCCAAGACCCATGTTTTATCCCCTGTCCCATCCTGCACCAATCTGAGTGCATGGCATGTGCATTTGCAGATGGCAGGGACCCCTGCCCACTTATCTCTGCTTTTCTACAACTCTAGGGCTAAATGCAAGATTTCCCAAAAGGAGGAGTGTCAGAGAAGAGTAAGGACTTCCTTTGAGGACCTGCCCTCAATGGCGCTTCCCTCCAGAATCAGGCCTATTGTGGGAGCCGTTGCAGAGCTCACCCCAGGTGCTGGTTACCCAGTTAAGATGGTGGGTCCTTGAAAGGCCAGTCTGTCTTCTGGCTTCTGCAGCTGAAGGCAGGGGAGGGGTGTCTGGGTTGGCTCCTACCTCAGGAATAAAGGGGAGGAGGGTAGTAGGGCATTGGAGCTCCCAGGACCATCTAATAAAGGGAGCCAGGGAGGAGACCAGAGACAATGCCAGAGAGAACTCCACAGAGTTCTGGAACTTTCCCTCTGCCCAGTTGTCACATTAGCCCTGGTGGTGCCTTCCAACAGATGCCCAGTAGATGGCTCTGGGTGAATCTGTCTCACCCACTAGACAGGAGCTCCATGAGTAGGGGTGTCAGGGCATCAGCATCTCCCTGTCAACACTGCCTGCTTGGCACAGGACCCCACCAGTGCTGTGTGCTTCAATCCCTTCCTAAGCTCTGTGGGCTTGTAAGGGAGACAGTAGGGAGGCCCTCCTACTTTAAAGTTAGGCTTGTGGGTAAGAAAACCCCAGGGGCGCAGAGGACAGCAGGTGTAGAAAACCAGAGCCAGCAAACTGTGGTTTCAAACCCTCCATCACTTAGTACAGATGGTCATGGTCTAGTTCGTGAAATGCTCTGATACTCAGTCTTCGTGTATAAATAGGGATCACAAATCTAGGTACAGGATTTGTGCATCCCAAGGACATGGGCAGCTTGGCAAATTGGTTTTAGGCGATTGGTATCATGAAACCAGCCACTTCTCCATGATGGGAGGGCCACCCTTGTTTTGTCATCTAAGAAACTGTCTGGATGCCTCTTTAGAGGCGAATGTTTTCTTTGTCCAAGAGGATAGCATCTCTTTTCAATCTTATTAAAAGATAAGGATAACCATGCCAACACTGCAAAACAGATTCTGAGAAATTTCCACTTGTAAATCCTCATGAGATCCAGGCATTTATCAGATGGGTTTCTGCTCTTATGAAAATTGTCAACCTGACTCAACTATTGTATGTTTTTGTGTCCCCTAAGCTTGGCCTCCCAGAACACCACCATGCCCTGTAACACACCTTCCAAAATCCCCCAGGTGGACTCCCCATCAGCTGACGGCAGCGTCTTTGCAAAGGGCAAGTTACAGCTCTGGGTCGCCTGCCCGATCCCGTCATGAAACCCACTCACTGTCTCTGAGCCCCACTTCATCATTTGTAGGATAGAGACCCACGCTGCTCTCAGATGGAAAAAGGGGTGTGGACGTAATTAAAATGACAGTTGTTTGCATTCTCCTGAGAATGAGAAACCCATTCTTAAACCGGCGGGGAGGGTCAAAAAAGGAGAAGAATGGAGATGCTCCAGGAATTGGTCAAGTCAGGTACAGGGAATGTTTTAAAGGGGATATGTGTAGCTAAGGATCCATGGTAAAGTATAACAAAAGGAGGAAAATGAAGGGAAGGAAGGAAGGAAGGAAGGAAGGAAGGAAGGAAGGAAGGAAAGAAAAGAGAGAGAGAAATAAAGAACAAGATAGAAGGGAAAGCAACAGGACTAGACCAGAGGAGAAGGGTATGAACTGGCAAGGAGCCTCTGCCGTCCGTTAGCTGAGTGGAATGAGCAACTTCCCCTCCCAGGTCGCAGCTCCTTCACCTGCGCAAAAGGTAACACGAGATGGACTGTTACCTCTGGCCCAAGGTGGTGGGTTAGATGCCTGGAGACAATGGGGAAAGGCTTTAAATGTAGGAAAACTCAGACAAGCATCAGGAATTATTATTTTGGATAAACTATCCAAACTCCCATTCTTCACCTGTAAAAAGGAAGTCACTCAGATTAAGAGGATGACAATAGATGATGTACGTGAAACCCGTTACAGGAGATAATCAGGGCTCAGGGAAGAGGGCAGGACCTTGAAGCCATGTCTCAGTGGACCTCTCTGCCCACCCCCTGCCCCGACACACTGCCTCTGTGGTCTCACTGGGAGCCCCCAGGAGGGTAACAAGGGGCAGGACACCCGCTGTCAAACCAGACGTCCAGGAATTATGTGGTTACTCACTGGGAAAAATACAGACAAAAGACAGAGAAGATACTTCCCCTGTTCTTTTGGTTAACTGACTATCAGACTTTTTTCCAAATGTTGACAAAGAGATCACTTCATTGCTAGACAAGCATGTTAGTATTACTCTTGGTTCACCTGGTAAGAGACCATAGGTCCTGTAGGTGGGGTCTGAGGAGTCCCCTGGGCAGTGGCCCTCAACGAGCGGCTCCTGGGCCAGCAGCATCAGCATTGCCTGGGCCTTGCTAGAAAGACAGATTCTCTGCCCGGCTCCCAGTCCACAGAACCAGACGCTCTGGGTGTGGGGCCCAGCACACTGGTTTAATAAACACTCCTGGTGATTCAGATGCTGGCAAGTCTGAGAAACACTGCTCAGCACTGATAAATGCCAGCTGTGGGGTCAGAAAACACGAGCACAGCTCCTGGCTCGACCACACGGAGAGAGAAACTCACATGGTTCCTGGTCACACGGTGAATACACTTGTAAAATGAGGGCAGCAGTATTTACCTCCAAGCTAAGTAGCATATCCACGAGTCCTGGCAGACCACGGTACTCACAGATACCAGGTGCTGTTAGATTCTTAGAGGCTCTACAAATTATTCTATATGAACAGAGGAAAGGAAAGGACACCCCATACCACAACACACCCCATCTGGAACACAAATTTCCAATAACACTCTCCAGGCTTTGGGAGGCCGACAGACTTACAGTGAGGCCATCCTCAGGAGACAGCGGGAGCCCGGACATTTCACAACTGCCAGCCACCCCTGGGGATAAGACCTCACCGACGGCCGGGATGCTGAAGACATCATCTGGTGTATAAAAAATGTAACACTATGCTGGTGTAATGGTAATTATACTTAATATTTATGAGCACTTTTTTTTACAAATATAAGTCTTTATTTTCATTGGGTCATTTTGTCCTTACGAGCAACTCTCTAAGACAGGTAGCATCAGTCACCAATTTATAGAAGAAGAAAGTAAGGGCTAAGGGGTTGAGGAACTGCACAATGTCACACAGCTGCCAAGTGGCCAAGCAGGGTCTGAAGCCGCCAGGCTGTGTCCAGGGTCAACGTCTTTAGCCTCCCCTGTCTCCTGCCCCATCCAACGGTCCTGCAGCCCAGCATTTGTCCTCCTCACAAGTGCTCCCCACCTCCCATACTAAGCCCTTGGTCCTGTGACTGGCCCATTAGACTTGGCAAGTGCCTGAGTGTCAGACAGAGCTGGGGAAAGGTGCAGACTTTCCTATTCCAGCTCTGCCTGGGGCTGTGAGATCCCGTGAACTCAAACTTCCCCAGCGTGTCCTTCAGCACCACGGACAGGGGCTGTGGCACCATTTTTCTCTCAGTCTTTTGCCCCCAACCCACAAGGCTACGTGAGGGCAGAGAAGCAGCTAAACTTATTTTCCCCTAAACCCTTTAATTATTATAAAAATAGAAGGCCTTCAACCACAGTTATCCAACTCGATAACCATGAATAATGCACATTAATGCAGAGGCTAACAATAGGAGATGGGGCTGCTGATTAAGCCAGCCGTGAGCAAAGAGAAAGGAACCCAGAGCTAGAGGAAATGGCATAAATATATCTTAGAAGCTTCACACATACAAACACGCACGTATAATTTACATTTTATGGCTCAGAAGCTCCACAATGCAGTCATTACATGAAATAAGCCAATTCCCACAAGGGACACGGTTGTTGAGGGTCAAGGATTCCCAGATACCAGCACTGCTTTCGGAGAAGGGTGGAAACCTGGCACTGGCCAGTGCCATGGATAACAGCGGGTCACTCTGTGACTTTGGGCATGCCCCAGACTCCCTAAGAGGCTGCACGAGGCTGATACTCAAACTCAACAGCCTGGCACACACCAAGAGCTCAATAAAAGCGGTTAGGATTCTTTCCACAACACGGCACTTTCTTTGAGACGAAGTCACTATGCCATTCCAGATAAAATCCCCACATGTTGGCCGTTGGACTGTGCATGGCTCCTATTGCTAATGCCTCCACATCCTCTAAGAATCCATGAAATAAAAATGTGCCCACTGCTCCTTGCTGTGCCACGTTTCACTTACACCAGAAACCCCACACATGTAGAAGTAGCATTGTGTGGTTTCTAGAAACCTTTCCTGGTCCCTGGTCTAGAAAGGAGGCAAGAGGAAGAAAATCCCTATGTGGAAAGGCCCTCCCTTCACCCCCCACCAATTCTGCAAGCCATTCTACAAAGATTCCATGATACGTCACCTCACAATTTCAGACAGCCTGGCCTTGAAAGACACCAAAGAGAAGAAGTAGCTCAGGGGAGGACCTGTCCTTTACCCTGGAGATAGCACACAGTGTGTCTGCCATGTTGGTGCCATTGCGACAGCTGGTCTGACTGTTCCCCACAATAAGATCGCCAGGCGCTGCCGTGAAGGCTTCACAGGAAAGGCCCTCAGTGAGCTCAGACCAGGCTTAAATGGGATCATTCCTAGCTCTTACGTGCTCTGCCCCATCAGCTGCACAGTGGCCAGTGACTTTTTTTGTGGACACTCCTCATCATCCTCTGGGCTCTCAGGTGCAAACGGTTGCCTTAATCATACCTTAAGGCTCATGTCCCTCATTTCACTGTCCCTCCCCAGTCCCAGGGTGCCCTGTGTGCCCCTAAATGGGTAGCTGTTAGGATTCTGAGCAAGCCAGAGCATATGATAAACTACCTTGCCCTCTTCCTACAGCATCTTACAGTGAAAACATCCATGTGTGTGTTTTCCAAGACTCAATGGCTTTGCCATGAATTGCGGAGAGAGGAATGGATGAGATGGTGCCCTGGGGGGCCTCCTGGCCCCATGAATGAGGGCTCGAAGGTTACTGGGTCAGAAGCATCTCTGGTATTCCAAGAGGCAGAGCACACTGGTGGATGCACAAGGAGGAAGCAGTCTCAGGGAGGAGAAACACCAAGAGGAAGCCCTGGGAACATGAGCGCAGAATCGGCAAGACACAGATGCAGGGGGAGAAGGGTGTCTTGGGGCCCCGTCACAGCAGCAGGTGTGACGTGCACTCCAAACACGTGGAGTTTATCTGCCAGCTAACGCTTGATGCTGAGCACAGCCCGGTAGGGAACAGTGTCACAACAGCATTTTATAATCAAACGTAAATTCACGGCCACTTGCATGTTTCGGACAAGATGGCATGTCTCAGAGAAGGACAGTTGGAACTGAGGACTTCCAGGTGCCCTGCCCCACTGCTGGGAGTGACTTCTTGGCAGGTGGGTCCCCAATTTCTCTCCAGCTGGCTGCCTTTCCTGAGAGGCTGGAGACTTCAGGGTCCACAGCAACGTGGAGGATGCCTCTTTGTCCTTGGGGGAACACCTGCACAACCTAGTCTTCCAGACCCAGGGACCAGGCTGCCTCTGCCAACCACTATGAACCTGGTTCCAAACAACCCTTCTTAGTTGCATCCTGATGGCCTTGGGCTCTCCCGAGTTTTCCACTCAGCATCTTATTTCTTCAGCTTCGTGATGACCCACTGCACAAACGCTCTCCTAGGACACGAGGACTCCAGGACACTCCGGCTCGTTGCTCACGGCCCCGGCATTCCCTTCAGGATGTTCAGTCAAAATTTCGAGAAGGCGACACCTCGGCTACTGGTTTGACTCAGTTTCCTCCTTTACCGAGTTTGTCCTGTCGGGTTTGTGATCCCGGGAAGATTGGAAAAAAGCCATAAAAGACAAGGAACTGATGTTCGCGTGACCTGAGCCAGCCAGCCCAATAAAACTCGGCCGAGTTTCTTCTGTTTGCTCATATATTTTTTCCGGTGCACCACACCGTGAAATCTGAGCACAAAATCCATCTGAACTTTTATTTATCGCCATATGGATTTCTGCAGAAATGCTTAAGAAAGGACTTTCTGGTCGTTGTTGTTTTTGAGTTTCTTCCCTTCTACCAAATGCTGAGTACTGAGTTGCTGACCCAAGCATGGCTCTATGGGACACTCTGCCCCAATTTCGTCCCCTACGGGTCTCAAATGCCCTTGTTACCTGCAAGGTGTGAGCAGCACTGATGAGGGGCTGTGGAGCTCTCTCCCTATGCTGTCCCTACAGTGTGCCACTCCAGGCACCCAGCCCTGCCCCACCTCCATACCCTGGTCTTGACTGACCCTGCCTGGGGCCCCTTCCACACCCCAACCCCACTCTAATTGGAGTATTAGTGCCGGCTGCTGTTCATAAAGACAACACTGGCAGGAAATGCAGCGTGTGGTGTGTCTGAGCAGCCGGAGATGCTGCCCGCATGGTCGCTCAGCAGCATCACTTACAAGGATCCATTTCGGGGCCGACCTCTGAGGGTCACCTCGCCCTGCTCCAACTGGCTCATTTCACAGCAGCAAAAATGGCTGGAGGAGCGTCAAGGCTGTCACCCTCACAGCCGTGGGCCCAGGGAGAGAACATCTGCCTCCAGGCTTCGAAGCAGAAGTACTGAGCTTGTATGGTTGGGTCTAACTTAGATAATGTGTCTGAACGGATCCTCCTGCTCAGGGAATTGGAGGGTGGATGGCTTGCACTTGACTCTTGCTAATGTTTGCCGAAGTCGTTATTTAGCAGGAGCCTGTGAAGTTCTTTCCTGGATCCCCTTAATGAACCCTCATGTCAACGTTAGGAGAGCGTGGTTCTTTCTAGTCTCTCTTATGCACAGGAGAGGAAACTGAGGCACTAAGAGCAGTGGAGACCTCCCCAAGGTTATGTGGCAGGAGAGGGGCAGCTCCAGGTTCCCAAAGCCCAGTCCTCAGCCACTGCCGTGTCCTGCCATCTGGACCCACAGCCGTCATGCCATCCAAGGGTCCGCACTCCAAAATCACGCCGCTTGGGGATTTCACACACAAACATTGTGAATGTACTATATTTAAAAGGATTTTCATTATGTTAAGACTTAGTCTTTGGTTAAATATTTACAGATGTTGTAGCACCAGGAAGAGTAATTAACAAGACATATGGAACCCCCCAAATCCCACTGCCCCAACGTGCTGGTTGTTTGCACCGCACACACGTCTTTTTATGTGTGAGCACGTAGGGCTTCCTGGCCTCTATTTCATTTGCATTATGTTGCATGCATAGCTCCCTATCGTAAGGTGTTCCTAATTCTCACTTATGCCCATCTGGCTGCTGCAACGTGATACTCCATTAGCTTGTTTCCCATTTCTCATTGCCATTGTAGTTGTCACGAGTACTTGCAAAAGACAGAGTCAGCTTGCGGTATTTTTGTTTCTGTTTCTGTCTTTCCTTTCATATGAATTGTGCTCATAATTTCCTAGACATTTTTGGGGGGTTGCATCTTCTCGCCACCGCCCCCCCCCCCAGTACAACACCTACTATCCTAGGAAACCCTTGGGGTGCTCTGCTGATGTGACCGTCCTCTGCTCCTCCGTCCCCTGAGGCTCAGACAGGGTCCTGAGCGTGTGTCAACAGCATGGCGGGTGGAGGCCACAACCCGGCTTATCTAGGGACCCGCAAGAATCACACGCTGGACCACATGGCTGTGCTCAAGCACGTGTTTCCTCCACGGAACCGGTGAACGAGCCCCTGGTGGGGGCCCCAACCCAGGTTTTAAGGCTCTGTGAACCCACCACCCTCTCTCATACAAGGTACTTGAATGCTTTCCGCTGAAGAAACACACATTACTCTTCTCTGGGTTTTGGCAATTTCCAGCAGAAGGACAAGAAAGGCAAGGAATGGATTTTTACATGTGCTTACCTGAGCCGGGGACTAAGTCAGGTGCTTTTACAGGCATGAGCAACCTCCCATGATCCCCACAACCGCCACACAGGGAAGGCACCACTGCACCCACTTTACAGAGGGGACACTGAGGCTCAGGGACACACCAGCTGAAGATCACCCAGCCTCTGCAGAGCTGGGATCCAAGCCATGTCTGCCCAGCTCCCCAAACCTGCTTTCCTTCCATCACCTGAACCCAGGTCTGAGCACAAAACCAAGACTTCCTCTTCCCTCCTTCCCCCCCAGGTGCCAGGTTTCTAAAGAAAAGACGACAGCCCCAGAACGGCAGAGATGTGCCCAGTGTCACATTAGGCAGGAGCCCTGCAGAGAGAAATTGGAGCAGATGCTCTGGCGTGCAGACACCAGAGGGCGCTGTGGGCCCAGGAACGGGACACAACCCAGTGGCTCTGGGTTCCTCCAGAGGCAGCATTTGTCCCCACAGCAGAAAGACCCCCAGGATGCACCACGAAGAAGCTCACTGGAAACTCACATTTGGTCTTGTTTCTGTTGTTTCTAAATCTTTCCACTGGTGGGGCTCACGGTCTGGCTAATGCCGCAGACTTCACCTCCATGGCACCCAGACCGACTCAGTGCCCACCCAAAGGAACCCTCATGTCAGCATCTCACTGTGCTGGTCAATCTTCTCTGCAGGGAAGAACCCAGGGCAGAGGGCACTGAGGTCATCACCCCTCCCTGCTCTCTCTGACTGCACCCGAATTGGTCCAGCCCAGCCCAGAGCAGCGGCTATATGCCCTCATCACCACCACCAAATGAGCTGGAAATTAACTGAAGATTATGGGAGTAACAGGAACAGAGCATCACCAGCTCGATAGGCACTGCATCAACCCTTTCATGTACACTGCCTCCTTCGGTGGTGGGAACCATTACCATCCGCTTCCCCCTTTCACAGATGAGGAAACTGAGGCTCAGAGTAGACCAAGGACGGACATGGGGTCAGCACGAGGTGGAGCCAGATTCTGAAGCTGGGTCTCCTCCACGCAGTCTGTGATCTCCCTACTGGGTGAAGCTGGTCCTCAGTCCTGGGTGACGGAGCCCCAAATCCATTCATCCATCCGCTCATGTGGCAAAGCCCATGCCTGATGCCAGCTGTGCCCCAGATGCTTCGGAGGTTCATCCTCCTTTCCTCTCCCTTTACGGCCACAACGCCTGGGCTGTGGGCAGCAGTTTGGGGGCATCCCCTAAAAGGCTGCCCCCCCCCGACCTTAGTCTTATTTCACATATATTAAAACACTGGGGGAGACTGACCCCAAGAACTCTCTGGTGAATATGGGAACCAGAGAGGAGATCAGCTTCCAAGACAAGGGGCAGAAGCAGTCCAGGAACATGGCACCATGCAATGGTCTAGGGCATCTGATGTGGGAGCCAAGGAGAGTCAGGAGGCCAAGAGCCGTGTGACCTTGGGCCAGTCACCTACCTTCTCTGAGAGCCAGTTTTCTCAGCTGCTGGGGAAGGGGGGCTTTAATCAGCCCTCCAGCTGCCTGCCCTTCCCTTTAGTAATAACCAGTGATTATGTTTCCCACCATCCCATTAACTTGTGACCCTGGGCAGGTCACTTGACCTCTAAGCTTTATTCTCCCCATCTGTGAAACGGGCGTAAGTAGTGCCCTCCCTAATGCACTGTCTTCATCACGAGACCTAAGGTATGGGGCACGCTGGCCCTCCTAGAGGCCAACACACATCCTCACAGTTAATTACATGCCAGAAACACAAGACACACAGCCACAATCAGAGAAATACAATCCCTGGACCCACTGGGCTCCAGTCCATCCAATCCCCTCACTCGAGGCACCTGCTATGGGGACAATATTCAAGTGCAGAAGTTTGTTGGGCCCTGTCCAAATGCATTAGTCACCGGTGACCTTCTCTGCTCTGTGGACTCTATCAGTCCCCGTGACCCACCCTGGCCCTGGCTCATCCTCGAGGGGGAAGCAGAGACTCTAAGCTGCAGAAGACAGCCCTGGGGAATCGGGCTGGGTTGGGCTGATTCCCAAGTCTCAGAGCTGCCGCCTGCAAGAGCCTTTATGCATCATCTCGTCCCACCCCCTCGCTTTTACAGATGATGAAGCAGAGGCCCAGAGAGGGAGGTGACTCACCCCAAATCACACAGCTAATATGTGGCAGATTCCAGACTCAGACTTTGCTAAAAATGTCCAACTGCAAGAGAATGTCAACTAAGGACAGAGCCAGAACTGGTAGAGTCTGTCCAGCTGCCCATCTGTCCTGCCAGCACCAAGTATGTAAGGTCTCCCCGGCTGGGACTGTGAGCTGGCAGCTTCGAGTCCTGAATGTGGTGCTGCAGGCAGGGGTCTGGGGCACCAGGGAGGTGGCTCCAGGCATCAGGAGAATAACGCTGCTCCTTCTGAGCTAAACCAGAACAGACAAGGCCCAGCAGCACCTACTGCTCAAAAGAGAAAAGAGGCCCATCACTTCCTGCCTGGGGACACCTCTCCAGCCAGAGGACGTGCTGGTCCAGGAGACGCATGTTGGTATCGCCCACCAAGCACCACCCGGGCCCAGCACCCGGACTTCAAGGGCTCCGGCAACCCCAGTCCTGATAGGAACATCCGGGTATCTTGCTAATCCCTGTGCTCTGGGCCCACAGGAGCCTGGGAAGCTGGCAACAATAGACAAAAGTGGTTACTGACTTTGAGCATCTTGCCTCCAGGTGCTGGGCTTTTAAACCACACCGGAAGGATGGATGGTGGCCGCCAGTCCCGTCTTCAGTGTCAGGACACCCAGACTGCAAAACTGGTGGCAAAGTCATGCTGTGCTGTGTACCACGCTGGCTCTCAGACTGCTCTCCTGTAGGAGTGATTGTGTGTGCACACACATGCACACACACACCCAGGGCTAGGGTCACACTGTATAGATGTTTTCCCATGTGCTTTCAAAATTAACAAAATACTATTTTCATTTTCTAGGTCATTAATCGTTGGTCTAAATGTGGTCTGGCATCCCTGAGTACCACTGCATTCTTTAGCCGTGCGGTAACTTAGTTCACCCTCCGCCTACTACACGGCACATGCTCGTGTCCAGTCTCACGACTTACACAGAGTAAAACGCGGAGTGCGAACTTCTGTGCGTCCGTGATTTATCTCTGTGGAGGAAACCTCTGGGGTGAAAGTACTTGGTAAAAGGGTACCTGCAGGGAGAGAACGGGCTGGCCACATGAAAGCTGTTTCCCCAGTAAGGGGACAGAGCGGCACCTGCTCGTACAGCCAGCCCTACGCGAGGGTGTGAGGACAAAACCATCCAGGGTCCATCAGCGGTGCATTCTGAGCCCTGCACTCTGGTGAATCATTAGCACAAATACACGCCTAGAAGTCCTGTGGCTGTCTCCTGGACGGGGCAAGGTGGGGGGCACGCAGGTACATTTTTAATGGCTGGTGCGAGTCAATGAATGGCATTTTAGTGCCACCCTGATTTTTATTTCTCCGTATAGACAAACCACTTACAAAAGCTTTCTTCAGAAGGAACCGCAATGTCCAGGATCTGTCGGGCTTTGCTTGTCATGAGGAAGTGAGAGAAGGTGCAACACCCGTATCTGGGGAGAACACGCACGCGCCCCCCCTCCCGTCCCCCCCCACCGCCCTGCCTGCCTCTCCCGCTGCTCCTCACCATCTCCCCTTGAAACTTCTGCAAGCCTCCTGAGGACTCCTCTGGTCCTTTCGCCTCACACCCATCTGGCACCTGCGACTCAAACTTGCCCAGCGTGTCTGACCGGGCAGAGACCTTCCCAAACTGCACACGAGGCCCGAACACCCTCTATTCAACGTCCTCCTTAGTGCTGCTCTTCAAAGCACTTCTGTGGCTCCGTGTCCTGCTCCCCACGGGTGCCAGCAAGCACCCTCTGCTCCTTCACGTGTCAGCCACCCACGTCCTACAGGGACGCTTCCCTCCAATCGTGCTCACTCATGCTCGTTGCTGCCGGGAAGCGCTGGCCACTGCACGTGCTCCAACCGCCCAAGTCAGGGGAGGACACGCCGAGGCTACTCGCTCCCCTCGGACTCTTACGGACGGCATGACAGTGGACCACCTCTCCCAAACCCAGGCGACCTTCCACACTGTGCTCCCCGGCCAGCTGCACAGCCCCCAGAGGAGCGATAAAAGGGACATGCTTACCTTTTCACCCTTCTCTCCATGGACAAAAGGCCCCCTGCCCTAGAAAAGGAAAGCAGGAAGCAAAGGTTTACTAGAGAGCGTCTCCAGGCATGATGTCACACATGGCATCAGCACCCCAGGGTCTCAAAGGGTCAGATGCTTTCCCGTCAGCCCTGCCCAGGAGCTTCCAGAAGAGATGCTAACCCTTACTGAGTGTTGATTCTCGTGGGTATTACCCCATCTAATTTTTCCAACAACTCAATATTATGGTACCATTATTTTTCCTTGTGAGCTCTACGGAGATAGAATCCACCTGCTGTGTAATTCACCGACGTAAAGTGTACCAGTCAATAGTTTTTAGCATATTTACAGAGCTGGGCAACAACCACCATGATCAATGTTCTAGGATGTTTTCATCAGCTGAGAAAGAAGTCCACACCCACTAGTGGTCACTCCTCGTGTCCTCCCCCCCCACCACCCTCTGTCCTGGGCAAACACGAATCGATTTCATCTCTGTAGGCTGGTCTCCTCTAGACATTTCATATGCATGTAATCCCATGACATGTGGGTGACAGCTGGCTTCACAGCCAGCGGTGATTTCTTCGCAAAGCGGTTTCAAGGTCCATCCATGCCGTAACATGTGGCAATACTCCAATTTCCTGCTGAATAACATGCCACTGGGTGAGTGTATCACATATCTTATTTATCCATTCATCACATGATGAACATCTGGGTTGTTCTTACTTTTTGGTTATTATGAATAATGCTTCTGTGAGCATTTGTGCACAGGGTTTGTTTGAGCATATGTCTTCATTTCTTTTGAATATATATCTCCAAGTGGGACTGCTGAGTCACATGGTAATTCTGTTTAACCGTTTAAGGACAGCCAGGGTGTTTTCCAAAGCAGCTGCGCCATTTTGGACCAGCAATGTTATGAGGGTCCCAATTTCTCCACCGTCCTGGTGACTGTAGGCGTCACTGTCATCACTAGCGAGGTGCTGAGGTCTCTAACCATCACCACTGAGTTACCTACTCCTCCCTTCCATTCTGTCACTTGTTGCTTCACGGATTTTGGACTCTTGTTAGGTGCCCATGTGTTTACAACTGTTATCTATGCTTGAAAGACCGACACTTTTCTCATGATCAAATATCCCTCTTTACTTCCATGAGCTTCGGGTTTTGAAGTCTATTTTTAGTCTGATATTAGCATGGTCACTCCCAATTTGTAAGTTTTCTATTTTCAGAATATGTATCTCCCATCTTTTTACTTTCAAGCTGTTTGCACCTTTGAATCTCAAGTGTCGGCTGTAGACAGGGCAGAGCTGATCTTGTTTTTATGTCCAGCCTGAACATGTTGCGTGATTACTGACACACAGTAAAACCTTGGATTGTAACTTGTTCTGCGAGTGTTCCACAAGATGAGCAAACATTTCTAATAAATGTCTGCTTCATAAACGAGCGATGTCTTGCAATACGAGTCGGACGTGACGCCAAGTGTCACATGATCACAACTGAGCCAATGGTTCTCGAAATTCGCTTTGATGTACAAGTGCCTTGGATTACAAGCATGTTTCTGGAACAAGCATGTCTCCTATCGTTTTGTTGTTGTCTCTTTTTTCCTCCTTATGACTTTTTTTGGCATTAAGTATTTTTTAGTAACATCTTAATATCTTTAATACCACTTTCACTGCATATTTTTGTTTCATTTCTTAGAGGTTGCTCTTGGGTGTACCGGGCACATCTTACCTTATCATGATCTATTTCAGACTTATACTATTTCCAGTGGGGTTTATAAACACACGGCTCTGTACACAGCTCTAGTCCCTCCTGCCCGGACCTTGTGCCATTGTCACCACACCTGTTTGTTAGATGCCCAATCAGACACGGCCGTGATGAGCAACTTTGCCCTGGTCACCCCCGCTGCATTCTGGCCTCTGTGATTCCTGAAGGGTCAGTCAGCCAATGTTCTTACGGGGCTTCTTTGTACACAGTGACTCATTTCTTTCTCTCGCTGCTTTCAAAAGTTTCTCAGGGCACCCCGGTGGCTCTGTCAGTTGAGCGACCAACTCTCGATTTCAGCTCAGGTGATGATCTCATGGTTTGTGAGATCGAGCCCCAAGTCAGGCTATAGGCTGACAGTGGTGAGCCTGCTTGGGATTCTCTCTTTGTTTGTCTAAATCAATCAATCAATCAATCAACATATTTTTAAAAGGTTCTCTTTTAGCATTCTTACTACAATCATTCTGAGACGGATCTCTTTCTGCTTACCTTGAACTGAGCTCACAGAGCTTCTTGAACAGGTACAATACTGCTTTTCACCATAATTGGGATTTTTTTCACCATTATTTCTTTGAATACGCTTTCTGCTCCCTTATGAGCATTCTGGTCCACTCCGAGGCTCTGCTCATTTTCCGCCTTCCTGGTTCTCTCTAGTCTTCAGATTACATGATCACGATCGATCTGTCTGCAAGAACGTCAGCTCTTTCTGCAGCCAGTTCAGACCTACTGTCAAGACGCTCTACTGATTACCCTTTTCATTTCAGTTCCAATTCCAGCTCTAGAATTTCCATTTGGTTCTTCTTTTTAGCAATTTCTCTTTACTTAGATTCTGGATTTGATGTGATGCTGTCATAACACCTGCCTTTCCTTCTTTAAGAATGATTTCCCTCTGGGGTATGTGGGTGGCTCAGTTGGTTGAGCGTCCAACTTTTGATTTTAGCTCAGGTCATGATCCCAGCGTTGTGAGTTTAAGCCCCACGTCGGGCTCTGCATGGACACGTGGAGCCTGCTTGGGATTCTCTCCCCCACCCCCATCTCTCTGCCCCTCCCCTGATCATGTGCTCTCTCTTTCTCTCCCAAAATAAACAACTCAACTTTAAATAAGAGAATGATTTCCCCCTTGCTCTTTAACTACCCCTGTGATGCCTACTTTGTAGGTTTTGCTTGTACATCTGACACCAGTGCCCAGTCACAGGCAGACACTGTTCCCTGCTTCTTTTCCGGGGGCCACAGGGATATCCTGGAGAACCCTACACAGTTCCATGTGGATGTGAGGAAAGAGGGGCCAGTCAGAAAGGGGAGGTGAGAGGAAAACCGGGAGTGGAAAGATAGCAAAATCATTCCTTATGGAGGAAAGAGCATGTGCACTGGCCAGTGAGAAGTGACCAGTTTGGAGACTCCTAGCTGCCCATCTGGGTGCACAGAATCAGTGGGGGAGGGGTCAGGTGCAGGATGGGGCTGGGGCCACCTCTGTGGGCCTCCCGTGCCCTGGAGAAGAGCCTGGACTCCATTCCGGGGGCAGCGTGTGGCTCGGTGTCTGGCTCCCACTAGGGGCTTGGTGCACTGTGGCAACATGCATGCTTGGGGGAAGCCCCGGGTCTCCCACATCAGCCCCGTACTCACCACATCACCTTTTTCTCCCTTGGGTCCAGGAGCTCCAGCCAACCCAGTGGCTCCCGTGTCTCCCTACAGGGGTGGAAACCAGAGAGGAGCACTGGGTCAGGCCCCCCCGGCAGGGATCCCCCTGCCCACTGCCCACTTGGCCCCGACTGCCTGACAGTGGCTGATTTCGTCACTGTCAAAATCGAGCCCCAAGTTAGGCTATAGGCTGACAGTGCTGAGCCTGCTCGGGATTCTCTCTCTCTGTTTCTATAAATAAATTAAATAAATAAATAAATAAATAAATAAATAAATAAAATAAGTAAGTAAGTAAATAAATAAATAAATAAACTTTTTTTTTTTTTTTTAAGTTTCTTTTTTAGGAATGAGGCCATGCTTCCCGTGCCCGGAGAGGGAGGAAGCATCTACATAATTTCCCCAACCTCTTAATTCCGGAACGAAGGACATTTTGAGAAAGCAAGTGGGTGAAAGCATCACGTGTTTGTTCTGGGAATGGCCCAGCCCTCAAGGAAGAGTGAGAAGCCTGGATTCAAACTCCTGCTCTGCTGCTGAACGTGAGAGCATCATTACTCTTTGGGCCTCCTCCTCCGTGAAATGGGCATGCAGTCATGAGCTCACATAAGACTGAAAGCAGGAAGGTACTCCGAAACTGCCAGAGGCCAGCCAGGGCCCCCTGATGCCATTTGTATGCCCAGTCTGTGCCCACAAGGTCCTGAGCCCTCCCAGCAGTGCACGAAGACAGGGAGGGCACGCAGAGGAGGAAACAGTTTGCAAGGGCTGAGTGTGGGAGTGGGGCCACCTCCAACTGTACCAGCAGCCGATCCAAGATGGGCTTGGGTACCCAACACAGGAAGCCTCAACCTCCTGTCTTTCTCCTCTCCTGGTATGCAGTTTCACCTGTGTCCACTCCCACCTCACACTTCATACCCTAAGCTAGTTTGCTTATGCTGTTCCCTTGGCCCGCCATGCCCTTCCCCTGCCTTCTTTACCCCGAGAGGCTCCCATGCAGCCTGCTGGACCCACGGGCCTTCTACCCTGGCTCTCCCCACAGGCGATCCCATGCATGCCTCTCTGTTGCTGGCTTGTGAGTGCTGGGGATGCGACTCTCATTCACTGGAACGTCCTGCACTAGAACGGGCCTCTCGGCACCTGGGGTCGCCAGACCGTGACTGTTGACCCGACCTGAGCTGCATGTGGGTAAATAAATGAGGCCACTGGGACCCACAGGTTTTTCCTCGCAGTCTCAGCCTCAGCCTGGGACAATCTGGCCGGTGAGGCTGAAGCCCCAGGACAGCAAATCAGCTCTGAGGGAGCGACGTGCATCTCCAGCTGGCAGTGCCCGAGTCCCTCCTAGTCTCCTCTCCCCCCGCCTCGTCCTCCCTGCTCAGGTCCCTGCCCAGCCCTGGATCTGTTCAGCCACAGCACAGCCACTCCATAAACAACACTGCTCCAGACAAATGCTCTCCGCTTCCTCCCCCGCCCCCCAGACACCTCTGCTCCTTACTTCCATCTGACAATCGAGAGGCTGAGCTTACAGCCCAGGGGGTGCCCAGTGAGGCATAAATCCCTGTGTTTCTCCTCGCGAGGACCGCCTGGCACCCTGGGCTGCCCCGAGCTGCTCTCCTTTGGCACCAGGGGAGGGGAGGAGAGCAGAGCAGGTGGGGCGTGTGTGTGTGTGTGTGTGTGTGTGTGTGTGTGTGTGAGACCATGCTCCCCAGCCCAGCAGAGTCAGGGGAGAAAGGAGGCAGGGGGGGAGAGAGAGGGATAGAAGGGGAGGGCGTCATCTCTGTGGGTTTCCACGCAGCCCCCCTTTCAAACAGCAGACCAGGTAACGGCCATTGGGTCACACTGACCTCTTCCCCTCACCTGTGTGACCACAGGCAGTTAGCATCCCTCTGGGTCTGAGATTTCTGAGACCAGAGAACCACATGAGAAGACAGCCCTGTCCAGCTCTGTAAGCGCTAATAACCCAGGAAGGCGGGGAGCCCCAGAGGCGGCTGCATGACTGAGGAGGGGGGCCCCCACGGGGAGGCGCTGGGCTTTGAGCAACTCACGAATCTGAACGATTTGTGCAAAAAAGAGTGTCAGGCAACTTACAGAAAAATATAATAGGCCCATCTAAACAGACTCGGACCAGCCCCACCCCGAAGTTTCTGGAATGCAGCAGCCTAAAAGGATTGACACAGAATTAACCGACCACGGAGAGGTGAGCCCCTCAAATGGGGTCAGGGTCAGGGCCAGGGCTTTCTAAGCCCCCCTCTTCTCACTCAGGTTTTCAGACTAAGACACGGAGGTTCCAGACTCCACACCACCTGCTCGATCCTTCTACCTGAACCATGGTGGAAGCCAACACCGCAGGGCCATCACCTAACATGCCGCTTTTGTGTCTATCTACAGAGCATGGCGAAGGCTTATCTGGGCCCCAAAATGCCCCTGAGCAGTGCCCATACTGACCTTTGGGCCAGGGAGTCCCACGGGACCATCGGACCCCTTCTCGCCCTACAGGAAGAAGGACAAAGAAACCAGTGAGGCTTTGTAGAATTTCCGTCCGTCTGTCCTCAGTAGTTGTTTATCCGCCCACACGCTCCCAGGCCAGTCTCTGAGTGATCCACCTGTGACCAGCCAGCTGGACAAGGTTTCCTGGGGCTCAGAACCCCCAATCTCAAGCTCAAACTACATGGGATACGTTGGTATCACCTCTATGCAGCCATCAGTGGAATTCAGACAGAGACAAACAAGACGGTACCCCATGGGCCATGTTTACCCCAACTAGGCCACCACTTAAGCTAAAAAATGTCGTGTGGCCTGCTAAAGGTTCCTGTAGTTATCATTCACCAAAATACCGAAGCAATACATGTCTGTAGCCTAACTCTAAACATGGTTCACTTTATAAAACATATGCTATTTGTTGGGGTGCCTGGGTGGCTCAACTGGTTAAGTGTCCGACTCTTGATTTCGGTTCAGGTCATGATCTCATGGTCTATGAGATCGAGCCCCGCATCAGGCTCCACATTGGGCATGAAGCCTGCTTAGGATTCTCCTCTCTCCATCTCTACCCCTCCCTCCCCCACTCATCCTCTCTCTCTCAAAATAAAATGAAATTGAAATAAAATAAAATAAATGCTATTTGTGTAAAAGACCTTATTACTAGATTAAAAATTCTGAGCCGTTAAGTTGTGGGTGCCTGTAAATAGCGTCACGCTAAAAACAAACGGAACATGATTCATACAATGGTACGTATGTACATCTCGCCATGCTGAGGTATAGGAAGGGACACCATATCCACTTACATTTACGCATGTGTAACACCCATCGCTAAAAATGCCAACGCTGTGTACTTCGCCACTTCAGGAACACGTTTGTTTTTCAATGCATTCACAGATGTCATCTGCACATGCGTGGGGGTGAGTAATCTTTTGTGTGTTTGACCTCACGTAGCGCCCATCGGAATGCCTGATACACAGTTTACAGGCAACACGTTTGGTTCTAGAGAGGCAAACACGGACCCAAAAGGCACGTTGACCTCGGTGAAGAACGTAAGTGTTCTGTAAACTGACTCAAAGACTCAAAGCGCTGGAAGCCAAGTCTTCCCGTGGCCCTTGTCCGAGTTTGGCCTCCTAGGAGAGAATGCTTACATCTCCTTGGCCCCGTGCACCCTATCTTCTACAGTATTAAAGATGGCGATCCAGAGGCCACCCCTATTTCATGAGGTGGCTGTTGAAGCTCTTCCATGTGGCCTTTTCTTGGGGGAGGGAGAAGAGCCTCCCTTCCCGCCACCTGTGCGTGGGAAGCAGCCTGCTGGCGAGCCCCCCAGGCCGGGAGCACCTCAGCGCTCCCGGGCTCCACAGCATGCTGGAGCACTTCGGAGGACCTTGCACTATATGTCTTAAAACCTCGGTGCTCAGCACAAGTGGGTGCTTACTGTTTACTGTCAAAAATAAGGCATGGGTGAGTGAATCCGGGAATGGACTCCTGGGTGATGCCACCAGAATTGGAGGCTGAGAATGTGTAAGGTGAAAGATAATCTTGAAGAGGAAAGACCTTGTCCTGCGGCAAGAGTTGGTGTGTTCCTTTGTCCCTCCCTCCCAGCTCTCCAGCTGCCATCGGCCCATTATCCTCACACCTGATCCACCTGTCCCTCAGCTCCACCACTATTTAATAAAATCAGGCTATGTACATCAGTGGCTGAAAACACAGCTATGTCAAGATTGAATCTTTGCCATCTGAAACCCACCTGATGGAAGTGAAGATGGGTAGAGGTTTTTAATCCAAATGTGATCATTATTAGGGTAGATGGAAGCACAGGGAGAGGAATGGCTCACAGGGTCTTGAAAATAGCAGGTGCTGAGTAAATAGCTATTGCAGGGGTACACGGTGGATGATGGAAGGAAGGGAGGAAGGCTACAGGGAGGGAGAAGGGAATTCACATAGATGACAGCATGCTCAGAAAGGATTCCCCGGGGACATCTTGAGAGAAGACAAGGCATGAGCCAGATAAAGGGGGGTGGGGGGTGGTCCACGCAAATGCCAGAAGACAAGTCATGATCCCTGCGAGGAATCCTGGAAATTGGGAGAGCAGAGTGGAGAGAAATGGGGCTAGAAAGGCCACAGGGGACCTGCCTCAGCCACGCAGTGTGGGGAGGGGTGGGAGGGGAGCAGGAGGGGGAGGCCTGCTTGACCCCAGACTTCCCTCCCACAGGTCCATGCCAGGGACCACGAGGGCCCCGGGGGGACATGTTCAGGGCACAGCCGGGCTCGGGGGAAAAGTCTGGACTGGGCAGAACTGGCTCTGGCCTCCCTCCTTGCAGTCTGTGTGCAGCTGATGGTCACCCAAGCCCCACACGTGGTAGCCTCTCACTTGGGGCTCTTAATCGAAAGCCAGGGCCAGGGGAGGGGCGGCTGTCCAGCCCTGTGTGCTCCCCCTGGCTCCCTGCCCGACGTCTCCCATCCTAACCCAGCGGGCACCAGGCCAAGGTACCTCCACTTTCACCCCCTGCCCGGAAAAAGCCTCAGCTCCCGGCAAGGCTGAGCTGGCTCCTTTCAGCAAGTCGGGCCAGCGTTTGCCAGCCTCACCTGATGAGAGCTCCTGGGGGCTCCCTGGCTCCCCAGGTCTGGCTCTCCAGGGAGAACGAAGGGAGGGAAGGTGTGATGGAGAAGGAGGAGGGGAGGGAGAGAAGGAGGGAGTCTGCCTGCCAGGACATGTGTACTGAAAGTATGTCCATTCCCGCGAACCTGACCGTGATTTCACATTTCTTTCCGTCTGCCTCGTCCCCTGCAAAGTCACCGACACCTCGGGGATGCTGGCCCCGAGCTGAGGGTGGATGTAGCAGGGGATGTAACTGCAGGCCGTGGGGCAAGGCCCTGGGCTACGGGCCCCGCAGAACCTCGCGGGGACCTTCCCCAGCACAGTACTGCTTTTTGGCATCCTCGGGTGTTCGGTGAAGTTCTTCTGCTCAAACAGTGGAAAATGTTGGTGTTTCGTTTTGTTGTGTTTTCATTTTTGTTGTGTCTTATCAAAAAGGCCACCGGTCTACAGAAAAACGGAAGAGGTGAAGGCCTCGGGCGCCGGAGGAGACCTTTAATCCAGGTTAGTGGATGGTGCTGGTGGTGTTCATAGAAACACTCTGTTTGTAAATCAGAAGCAAAGTAGATAAAACTCTCCTTATATGCTGCCTACTCTGAACCTCATTCGCAAACCAGATCTGGTTTGATTACTTGCATGTGAGTGGAGAGGGCACCAGCAGGAGTCAAGAAAAACCTCAGGAATACGGTTAAATCCAGGAAAACCTTAACGGGTCTGAGAGCTTCCGTCCTCATGAGCTGGAACATCAACACACAAGAGTCCAAGGAACAAGAAGGGCTCCCTCAGCACCTGGGGCCATCCGCCCTGGCCGACCTCGTGCATGATGGGAAATTCCCACCTCCGCCATTGCTCGTGGTGACCACCCTGCCCCGCTCAGCCCTGGGGGCTCCGGGCTGGGGGCTGAGGGTCAAATGGGGAGGGTACCTTTTCTCCAGCCGGGCAGGAGCAGTTGATGGTCTTCAAAAACCCGATTTGTTCACTGCCCACGGTGGGAGGCCGCTGGGGCGGGGGCGAAGGCTCCGTTAGCACAGTCACCTGGCACTGAAAGGAAATCCCAGTGGGTTAGAACCTGGCTCTTGACTCTGCACAGAGCCCCAGCAGGGGTGCACGCAACGGGAGCCAGGAACCCAAGGAGCCTGCACTTGAGCGGTGGGGGGGTAGGTCGGGTCATGTCTGGCCACAGGTCCTGGGCTCCTGAGGCCTTGGAGTCAGAAGGGCCTGGGTCGACCTGCTCTCAGCTGCTGGCTTCTCAGCAACTGCAGGCACTGCTAACCCCTCTGAGCCTCAGTGTTACACTCTGCAGAATGGGGGTAAGGGTGTGTCTATCTTGATGCACAATGAGGAGGAGTCAGTGGGACAGCTCAGTGTCTGACCCCCAGCAGGTGCTTGGTAATGTCCTCTTTCCCTACCACCACCTCTACCCCTCCCACCTCTCTGCTCTCATGGACCCTTACCTGACCTCCTTCTCTTCCTCAGTCCAGAGTCAGGCCTGTGTGAGTCTAAACCCCGAGCGCTGGTGGCTTCCATCACCACGTCCAGAGCACGGGGCCCACGGAGCACCGTGTGAGGACCTCATCCCTCAGCCCTGGGAACAGGCCCTGTCACTAAGCTCACCCTCCAAGCAGCCTTGGGACTGGTTTTGCTAGAGAGGTTGGAGAGAGAGAGCCTGGAAGGGGGCAGAAGTGGAGAGGTCCCAGGGGGAGGCTGACCCACCTGGAGGGTCAGGGGGAAAAACTCTGGTCTTGAACTTCCCAGTCCTGCCTGCGAGCTGCCTCCTCCCCTCTGCCGACCAGCCCAAGGTGCCTCGGTCTCCCCTCTTCTGAGCACGGGTCAGTCCCTCCCACGGCCATGCTGCCAGCCTCTGTCTGTTCTCCCTGCAGCTGGGCTCCAGCACTCGGCCTGCAGCCTGAGGGCACTGACTGAAGCCAGGACCACTGCAGCCCCACCAGGGGCCTGCGTGACTCCCAACCCACACCCCGGGTGCCCAGGAAACGGAGCCCTTTCAGGCCACATTCCGAAGGTGGGCACACCCCGGCCCCTGGATGCCGGTTCCTAGGCCCTGGACACCGCTGTCCCTCTGAGTTTCCTCCCCTCCTCTGCGTGCAGGAGTCTGCTCACCGGGCCTGAGGGGATGTCACAGCAAGTCTCCAATTCTGCGTGTCGGGAGTCACAGTAAATCACAATCCGCTGCAGGTCAAACTGGAAAGGATATCGAGGATGGGGGTGAGTCCCGGGGGACTTAGCAGCCCGAAGTCCCCATGGTTCCAGCAGGCCCCACCTCCTCCTCGGGGTCCCTTCTGGTCTGAGCCGGGCCACCCCCCGCCCTGGGCTGAGCTCCAGGGGGAGCCTATGTGTCACCTACTTGCGCGCCCTTCTAGAAGTGGCAGCCCCAAGTGCAAGGAGGTTGGAGGCTGCAGGTTAGGCTCCCTGTCACACGCCACCTCCCGCCCCCCGTCACTGCCACCGCGTTTATTTAGAGCTCCTTTCAGGGCGCTCTCACCGCGGTCTCTGGAAGCCTCCGAAAGTACCTCATGCCCAACCCACATGGCATCTCCACGCGGCTGCGCAAGTCAACTTTGTACAGTAAATGTGCCACCATCACCCCCTTTAACACCGCAGTCCCTCAACACAACTTACAAGGGTTTTGGTGTGCAGCATGCACACACATTTGCACCCACACACCCACACATGCACACACATGCACACACACACATATGGACACACACACACGTCTGCACCCACACAATACACACGTGCACGCAGGCACACATATGCGTCTGCACACACACCCATACAACACACACGTGCAAGCATGTGCAATATGCACACATGCACACACACATCCACATGCACACACCCACACAACACACACATGTGTGATGCACACACAACACGTGTATATGTGCACACGCACACACAGGCCCACGCATACACACATGCACACACAGTCTGCACAGAAAGCCCGGGCCTTCTCTGGGACACTCGGGTCCCCCAGCACCTGGCTCTGCCTGCTTTTCCAGGGGTCCTTCCCCTCACTCCGCACTCACATCCCACAGCATCCAACCTCCTGGCTTCCCACATCCATGCGTTTACACGGGGTCCCTCATCTAGGAAAGTCCCTGAAAACCCAGCGAACTCCTAGTCACCTCCCCAAACCACGATGCCCTCACCTCCACAACTGCCACCTGAGTGCAGGCCCCATCGCCTGTCACTTTATGTCCCCTGCCGCGAAACGTCTTTGCGCACATGTTTCTTAGTTTACTTTTCAAAACCTGCTTCCCTGCCAGCACGTAGACCCCATGAGGCATCTCTTCTCCCCTGTCTTCCTCTGGATCCCCAACACCAGAACCGTTTCTGGCACCCGGCAGAGTCCCAGAGGCCCAGAATGAATGGTTGGAAGGAGGCATGGGTGTATGCACACACATCTGTTGAGGGAACTTGAGCCGAACCAGCGAATAGAGGGATGCTTATTTTACTAAACATGGGTGCTACGTGCCCCTGACCTCGTGCCTCCCTTTACCCACCTCTGGCTGGCCTGTGCTGCAGCTGGAGGGCCCCAGCGAACCTGCCATGCGGCTGCTCAATGCTTGGCCTCATCCTGCTGGCTCTAGAAGGTGCCCCGGGGATACAACCCCCCCCACCCCACAGTTCAGTTAACAATCCCATCCATCTGTTTTACTTCCTGTGAGACGCCAGCCGGCAGAACAGGAGAAAATGACAAAACATACAGTCGTGCTTTTGAACAAAGCCCATTTTCAAGACAGGGTCCTGCTTTCTTCATTAGCAAACACATACCCAGCAGCTGGTCCGTTTGGCAAGGCTGTGAGGACAGGGCCGGGGAAGAAAGAGACAGACGTGCAGGGTCACGGTCAGAGCACAGACGCCCGGGCCTGGCAGAGAGGTTCCCAGGTGGCTGAGAGGTTCTGGGAGCCAGAGGGACCCCTTTCCTGCCACCTGAAGTCCCATCATTCTCTGGCCACCCTGCTCCTGCGTCTGGTCTCCTCCCTCCACCAAGCCAGGAACCTACCCGCTGACGGCCCTCTGGCCTCCACTCGACTCTCAGCTCTCTGCTCACATCGATGCTCTCAGTAACTCTGTCTGAACGACAGCCTAGGTGGTCTTCCCTGGCCCAGCTTTCCTCCAGGGTCAACCACCCGCAGCTTGGTGACCCTTCTCTGGCTGCGCCGGGGTAACCGGCTAGGGAGTGCAGGGAGCTTGAAATCTGGTTTGGGTCCCAGCCCTGCTCCTCTCGTCACAGCTGGTCAAGGCACGCCAACCCAAGCCTCTGTGTCCTCTGCTGTAGGGTGAAGGTGGTGACGCACCCTCGCGGGACTGGGCGAGGACCAGGTGAGGCACAGAGGCGTGTGGGGGTCACAGGGAGAGCTGCAGCCGTGCTGTGGTCTCTCTGGCTGTGTCCAAGGCCCTGGACCACCCCATGCTTTTGCAAGATTGACAACAGGCTGAGGAATTTATTGAATCTCCTGCCACATACTTCATTAGGATTTGTTTTCAAGCTAGAAACCCAGCTGGAAATGGGAAATGGGTGTGGTATTCTGTTGACAAATGTCAGAGGTTCTGGGATTTCCAGTATAGCATACAAAGTGGACACTCGGCTAATGGCGTGGTGAAAGGAGAGAAAGGGACCCGCTGAGCCCCCAGACTCCACACTGGGGGTGCCAAGAGGCCAATTAAGGGCCTAATGCGACCATCGAAGGTGAGAGTCAGGCAGGACGCACACCCAGGGTACCAGACACCCAGTAAAGCACAGAACCCACAAGCAGACTGTGAAGCCGCTTACCCACTTGGCCATTCTGGGCAAGTTATTGAATCTCTCTGTGCCTGCACCTCCTTGCTAACAACGTGGGGGTGCCTGGGTGGCTCAGCCGGTAAAGCATCCGACTCTTGGTCATGATCTCAGGGTCAGGAGGCCGAGCTCCACGTCGGGCTCTGTGCTGACCGTGAGGAAACCGCTTGGGATTCTCTCTCTCCCCTTCTCTCCCTGCCCCTCCCCCACTTGCGCTCATGCCCTGTCTCTCTCTCTCTCAAAATAAATAAATAAACATTTAAATGTAAACAAATCAATGGGGACAATGGGGCGAATGAGCTCTCGGGCTGCAATGTGGATGAACCCAGGGAGCACGAGGACACAGTGGGCAGGACCAAGCAAAGTGCAAGTGAGGTGTCTCTGCTCCAGGCCAGCGCTTAGTGCGCAGACGCCAGGTGGGGGTGCCTGCCGGACCCCCAAACTGGCGCGATGGAAGGAGAACAAGAGCGCCAACAGGTGTGCTGGTCCCTGCGGTCCTCCTGTGCTAGATGCCGACCGTGGCTTGGGGGCCTGCTCTAGAGCAGCCGGGCAGGCAGCCCCAGAGACCCAGGTGCCGACCCTGCGGAGGAGGGTGGCGGGTGCTGGTCCCCAGCACCAGCACCATCCAGGAGATGGCTCCGGACAGGTGGAGGGCCTCCCACCCTCCACCTGTCCGGAGCCATCTGGTCTCCGAGAGGTCTCCGAGAGGGAGAATGCTCCCTCTGGTCTCCGAGAGGGAGAATGCTCCTCACTGACCAACTCGGGAGACTGGCAGAGGCCTGAGACACAGGGAAGGGGAGGCCGGCGGGGCCTCTGGACAGGGATGGGGAAGGGCCCCCCACCCTGGCATCGCGAGCATCCCAGACAAGCTCCACCCTCAGGGCCCAGGATTGCCCCTCCCCACCTCTACTCCGATCCCCAGCTCTCCCCCAGCTGGATGGCACCCTTACCGCATCCCCCTGCCTACATGCCTGTCAGCTTCCTTGGCCATTCCTCTTGAACCCCCACCCTCAGCGGGAGGCACCAGGAACCTCGCTATCCCTGAGGAGGCCCCCAACCGCTGGGCCTCTCACTGCTCCCTAACGGCCCACCCCTCCTTCTCCTCTACATCCACCTGCTCCCTGCAGCCCCAGGGAATATCTTCGGATGCAACGCTGAGCTTTCCCTGCCCTACCTCTGCCCTTCCCACAGGCTTCACCGACAGGCTGCTCCCAAGACCCATCCTGCCTCACCCCACACTGGCCCAGGGCTGGCGGTGGGGGGGGGGGGGGCTTAAGCAAACCAGCTACTGTCTGTGGGCTGGACTCTTCACCTGTAGCACAGGAGCAATGCCCCCTCCGTGGCGTGTGGGGAGGGTTAAAGGGGTTGTGCTTGTGACAATAACACACACTCTGACGGGGACTGGCATGACCGTACTTGTATCGTGCACATGCCACAGCTCTGTCTTCGCCAGGCCCCGACGCCCGTGGTCTTAGCCAAGGCGTGGTTTGCAGGTGGGCATTGAAGACGGGCTGTCTGAGCAGAAATCCCAACTCTGCCACGTTTTGGCTCTGCGATCTGAGAAAACCCAGCACATTTCTCAAGGAGCGTCCTTCTCCCCGGCCGTGAACTGAGGTGTTCGTGGTATCTGCTTCCTAAGGTTGGGAGGCAGCCTGGATCGGATGCGGGGTGGGGGCACGAAGGGGCGGGCACAGCGTGGTGCTCTCAGCTGGAATTTGCAGCAGTCTGAGTGACGATTTTGTAGCTTTACTTGCTTTTAGGATTTTCTTTCTCTGCTTTGGGCCCACGTTTACTATCTTATTTCACCCTGTCAGCAGCGACATACGGAAAGCATCAGCCTGGTTTCCATTGCAGAGGTCAAAGGAGCAAGCAGGCACAGCCGAGATCGCTTCCGTGCGTGACCACGGCAGGACCACTCAAGGGGACTGGAGGTGGACACGCGCGGGCACGGCTCATGGGTGCCACCTGCCTCCCTCCGCCCCGTCTCTCCTCTGCCCTACTCCCTCTGGCCAGCCTTCTCTGGTCTTCATTTCAAGGAATCTGTACATACTGGCAATGTTCACAATCTCTTCTTCAGCTAACAATGCAAGTTGTAAGAGACTTTCTAACATTGTTTATGGTGCTTTTTTTGGCCATAACACCATTTCTTGAATCTTGAGGTGTTCAAAATTACTCAATTTTTTAGCTTATGGTTTGTGCTTGACAGATCAGGAAACAATATTCACAATGTATAATAAATATGCAATTCATATTCAGAATATATATGTATTATCTAGAAGTCATTAGAAAAAAAAAAACCATACAGCATAATCATAAAAACAGGCAAATGCTACGGGCATCCCCAGTCACCGAGGGGATGTCAAGTGGGCAATCAAATACACAGGATGGCTGTTTGCGGCAGAAGCAGGGAAATACAGGTGGAAAAGACAAAAAAATACCATCATATGCCCATCAGATCAACAAAACAAAAAACATTTAAAAATAAAATACATCAGGGCATCTGCTTGGCTCAGTAGGTGGCTGGCTTAGTCTTCATCTCGGGGTTGTGGGTTCAAGCCCCACGTTGCACGTAGAGGTTGTTTAAAAACAAAATCTTTTAAAAAATAAAATATATCAATATACCAGTGAGGACTTAAGAAAATAGGACTGCTGTACATCGGTGGTAGGCATATAAATGTTCGGGCACTTTGTTGAGAAATTTACATTATGTGAGAAAGTCAAAAATGGTTTACCTTACAACCTAATCACTGATCGTAAGGGCACATGCCCCAGTGGAACCCTATCAGCTGGTCTACAGCTCAAACTTGACGGGCAGGTGTGCTCCTCATGAGGAAAGTGTCCTTGGACACATGGCACCATGTTCAAGACCCAAGGCTTGCTGATTAGGACGGGGAAACATCAGTAACTAAACACAACGTGTAATAAAGTGCATCGAAGCAGCTAGAAGAAAGAAGAAAAGCTTTGACCCATCCTCTTAGGAAGAAAAGCAAAAAGCAATTTTAGGATTGCCTAAATTTAGGATTTAGGATAACCATGGATCGTTTGCAGGAACTCCAAAGAACTGAGCTCACCTCCAACAACATCTTTGATAACAGACACGCGTGAGAGTGTAAGAAAGGATAAGAGGTGGTTTTGGAGAGAGCTATCCCAAATCGTGATCTGATTATTCCTTGGGAGGCGGATGCTCCTGCTGTGGCAGGTAAGGCTGCCTGGGCTTGAAGGGATTGCACGCAGGGAGTGCCAGCACCCTGCGCATGCGCGTCTCGGGGCCATGCACTTACGGTGCCCGCGTCTGTGTGCACGGAGGTGCGGAGGCAGCTCCAGAGGAAAGAAATACAAATTAAGGGAAAAAGAAAAAGAGAGGAGAGAAAAGGAGACGGGAAGAGCAGGAAGAAAGAACACTGATGGAAGGACACGGGAGGACACTGGTACCATTACGGAGTTATCACCGGTTGTCATCCCCGGGCAGTGCATGGAGGACAATTTTTTTTTTTTTTTACTTATTTTGCATATACTGTGTTTTCCAAATTTTCTACAATCAGAGAAGAAAGCAAAAAAAAAAAAAAAGGCTCTATTTAAATACACAGGAAAGTTTAGAATTCTCCGTATCTACTACCTACAGATACATATGCAGACAGATGTCCCCATTGCTGGGCACAGCGCCTGGCACACAGCACGTGTTCAATATACATGTGAAAAATGACCAGCTGAACAACTGAATGCATGAATGAATGAAGGGGACCCTGGGTTCCAATACGGTTTCTGAGGTGGGGTCCTCCCTCCTACAGCAGTCCAAGATGACATCTTGACAAATGAAACGGACAAGTCTGGGGGAGGCGAGGGCACTTGACTCCCAAGGCTTCCCTGCCCTGGTGACCCCAGGACCTTGGGCACAGGAGCCTCCCCCCATCCCCGCGTCCCGGTACTCACGTCGATGGGCACGCTGTCGTATAGGCGCTTGCCGATCACGGTCTTCCCCTGGATGTCGATGTTCTCCCGCTCCTCGATGGGCAGCGTCTGCACCAGCACACAGTCGATGTACAGGGAGACGTTCTGGGCCTGGATGCTCAGGGCGATCTTGTGCCAGTCCCGGTCAAAGAGGTCACTGACCCGGGGGCCTTGGAACACCACCCTCACGGCGTCCTTCATGGCGCCCACGGCATCGTACTCCACTGCCTTGTTCTCGCCATCCAGCCGGATGGAGACCTGGGGAGCAGAGGACCACAGGCCCCCTGAGCTGCACGGGAGGGACCCAAGGGGAGAGAGGGCGAGAGGGGAAGGGGCTGCAGAATCCCGAGTCACGTCCTGGCCGTGACCCTCTCCGCTGGGCAACCTTGGGCAAAGCCTCGATTCCCTCCTCAGCCCTGGTGCCAACTTGCAGGCTGTCCTAAGCCTGCACTGGGTATGCAATAATTGGGCTCCACCTGAATCCAGGGGCCACAACCCCGTGCCTGGTGGCACTATGCAGGACGAGCACTTTTGTGCGTCTGTGGGACAACTCACGCCAAAGCACTTGAGTCCCGAGACCAGTGAGAAACCCCGGTTGGTTTCCGTAAAACCCTGGGCTGGCCAAACAGAACGTGCCCAGCCAGATGCCAGGCTGAGACCCCACACTGTCTCCCACCGTGGGGATGAAACTGAAGCCCCAGGAGGATAAAGTTCCTTAGGGGCAGGACTCACGTATCTTCACATTCACTGGAGGACGCCCCGCCCTTTGCAAAATGCCTGGGAAATTCTGGAAGAAAGTTTTACTTTTGTTGTTCTTTGAATGAATGAATGAATGGACACTCCCTCATGCTTCCTCCCTTACACGTATTCACCGAGCACCATCTGCAGCAGGCAAGCAAGGTGCCCCGTGTCAGCAATATGACAGTGCAAAACACAGACACATGAAGGTAAGGGGGATTATGTAACGTATAGAAAGAAGAATTCACGGGGTGCCTGGGTGGCTCAGTCGGTTCAATGTCCCACTCTTGCTTTCGGCTCAGGTCACGATCTCAAGGTTCATGGGTTTGAGCCCCGCATCGGGCTCTCCTGCTTGGGATTCTCTCTTTCTCCCTCTCTCTCTGCCCCTCCCGTGCTTGCTCTCTCTCTGTCTCTCTCTCTCTCTCTCTCTCTCTCTCTCTCTCTCTCAAATAGATGAATGAACTTATATTTAGCCTTCATTAAAAAAAAAAAAAGTATTCATCAGCAAGTGAAGGAATGAATATATTCTTGCCCCCGCCCCCCCGTGGGACCAGTCTTCATGTGCCCTGACGCCCATGCTCCACCCCTCCCTGCCTAGCTCCGGCACCCCAAGTCTGACCTCTAAGGACTCCCGCACCTGGGCTCCTGTGCCCTTTGGCTTCTCATCAGCGTGGCCCGTGGGAAGCCCACGGCATGGAGACCTTAGGCAGGAAGACAGGGTCTGGGGCCTGATTCCCTGCGGTGTGGCTGTGTCCATCCACACACCAAGGCCACGTGAGGACTCGCTCTCCTCCATGGCTCCAGAACCCACGGCCTCCAGGAACCACCAACCTTCCCTGCCCAGGCCGCCTAGGTGCCGCTTCCTACTGTTACTAATCCCAGGACGCACCTCAGTATCCCTTGTCGGCTTCCTTAACTCTGACCCTTAACCTCATCATCAACCTTAACCCTGGCCACTTTCTTAAAACCCTCTCCCAAAACTGGGGCTGTCGGCTGTCTGCCTACACCCGAACCGGCAAGTCACTTCTGAGCTGTGTGTCCTCGGGCAAGTGATTTAACCTCTCTGTGCCATTTCCCCGTTCATAAAATGGCACCAATGATGGCACCTACATCACCAAGTCATTATGAGGATTAAGTGAATCAACATGGTGCATGTAAAACACTTATGCAGCATCAACCATATTCCAGGTGCTGCTCTGAGTATTAGCCATAATGAAAAAGGGACTAAATTGAAAGGCATCACGCAGTGGAAGCCTTCTCCGACTCACTCACTCTCTCTCTCTCTGTCTCTCTCTCTCTGTCTCTGTCTCTGTCTCTCTCTCTCTCACACACACACACGCACACGCACACACACACAGCTGGATTCCAGCCTGCTCACGTGCTCTCGCATCATCCCCCCGCTTGTTCCATTCACTTGTTCTCGTTCTCAGAGTGCTTGGTCAGTGTTCATTTCTCTTGCTCACCTGTTTCCTGACTGTCCTGCCCCATCCTTGTAAGCAGGCACTTTGTCTCTCTTGCCCTCTCTTCAGGGGTGAGGACAAGACTCAGCACATAGTGCCACCCCCCCAAAAAAGGTACTGAATGAGTGAATGAGTGAATGAGAGCCCTCAGGTTGAAGGAAGGTGCCCACGCACTGCTGGGCATCAGCCACAGCTCTTGTAACACCACCCAGGTGCTCTGGTTTCTCTTTCTGGGCCCCATGTGACCTCTGGACAGTGGAGGAGGGAGATTTGGGGGGTTTTTTTGCACTGCGTGCTGTGTTGGTAAAACACAGAAAACTATGAACCCTGGCCAACAATCTAGTACACTTCTAATCCTCATACCCTAATATTTCTATTATTAATCATGGTCTTCTGTTTCTAGAAAGTGCTCTCCCATGTTTGAGTTCTGGGTCCCTGAACCACCGCGGGAGCCTCATGAGGACATGGCTTTCCCTTCAGGATGTAAATTTCTTCGGAAGACACAGAGCGCGGAGTGGCGCCTGGCAGGCCAGAGTCCTGTGTCCACCAGGGCCAGCTGGGGACCTCGGAAGGCACCTCAAGGCTCAGATCCATCAGCAAATCCTACTGGATCTGCCTTCAAAATACATCCAGGATCTGACCATTTCCACCCAGTTTAGTGTTACCAGCGGTCTGGGTCAACATCATCTTTTGCTTCAATGACTACAGCAGTCTCCGAATCGGTCTTCCTGTTTTGGACCTGCCCACCTCCCGGAGCCTGGGCTCAAACAGAAGTCCCTCCACTGCTTACAAGGAACCTTGTCCCCTCCCAAAACTTCTGGAGCCTCATCTCTGATGTGCGGGGCCAGCCTCCTTCCTGTCCCTCGACTGTATCTGGAATGAGTGGATGACAAGTGAGGAGAACACCAACGCGAGTGTGGTTGGAAATACTAAATGCAGTGATGGATAGATACAAAGATCTAGGTCTGCAGGACCAAGAGAATCACAGCATTCCGCCTACACATCCCTTCCGGCAGGCCTCTGTCCATCTTCCCTGTGTCTGGCCAGTATGTCCCCCGGGGCGAGAAGGGGCCACCCTCAGACCACCAGGGAACCGTGCTCCATCAAGGCTCGCTCAATGAAATCGAAATGCCAGGTGCCTCTTTGCAGATGAGCCTGAGGTCCTCCGAGGCGGGCCATCTCTGCACGGCTCTGTAGTGTCCCAGCCCATGGCTCATTCCGGAAAGAGGAGGGGAGGACGCAGGCATGGCAGACAGCAATCCCACACAGCTCTGCAAATGCCATGAGGGAAGAGAACCCAGACGAGGGGGCGGGGGTTTGCCCCGCAAGAATGCATGGCGGGGGCCCAGTCCCACTGCACCAGACCCTGCGAAACTGGAGAAGGAAGACCCACGTGCCGGAGGTGGACGTGAATGAGAGACACCATGAGCTGCCTGCCCTCCAGACAACCGGCCTCCGGAGAGGAGCTCATCTGTTCCGTCCAGCCTCCCACACTCAGGAAATCAGGGCACTCAGCCGTCAGGGTCGAAAACGTTTCGCATCTCAGTCTGACCAGGGATGCTCTGGAAACATCATTTAGCAGGACTGAGGGAGACAGGAGCCAGCTGGGCACGGTGGATAAGAGACAGACGCGGAGCTGGGCTCCCTGGGTTCAAATCCCTCTTTTCCTTCAGACAGGGGACAAACCGCACATACTCAGTCCCCTCCTGGCAAGATGGCAACAGGCTGGGAAGAAGACCCACAGCCTCGATATACGAAGTGCCCAGGACGGTCTCTCGCCCCTACAGAGAGCAGGGGTGCATCAACAAGCCCGTGCGGCATCAGAGTCCAGCCCTCACCACGGTACACGGCCCGGCCCGCAGCTCGCCGTGTGGAGCAGCGTGTCCTCTGGCCACAGCCCACGAGTGTGGCCACAGGGGTCCAGTTGAGCACGTTTCCATTTCAGCCTCAAATGAAAATACAGACCGGGTCCGCCCGCTGAAGAGGAGTACGTCTTCAAAAGGGGACAAGGGTAAATGGCGAAGACGGGGACGGTCCCTGCACTGGGGGCTTGGCACGGGCACAAAACTCAGTGTCGCCTGCAACTCAAACCAGCGTGTTGTGCCAATGGCTCTGACTTTGAGACCCCGCTTCCTGACTTGGCTGCGTGCCGCTGGTGAGTCGTTCTACCTTCGAGGGGGCAGAACGCCAAAACGCACCTGAGATGGCCAAGAACGGCACTCGGGGTAAGAGCAGAATGGCGTAAGAAGGGAAGCGATGTAACACGACATGTTCACATAAGAGGCGTTGTTCTAGATGCACGAGAGACGTGGCTCACCCCACCTTCCCCAACCACCCGTGGCAGCTGTTTCCACGTGACCGCGAGGAGCATCAGGACTCAGGACGCTAAGCTCGCATGTCTCAGGCCCACACCAAGAAAGGCACAGACACAAGATCTGAACCCAGGACTAGCTGCCCGAGCTACGCCTTCCGCTGTTATCACGAGCTGTGCCGCTCTAACAGAGCCACCTCCCTGGTTCGGCCGAGCACCTGTAGGGCAGGAAGGGACGAGGTCTCCTGCCTCCCCCAACCCAGAGTGCCAGGAACGGACCTGCCCTCAGGGAAAGAAGCCACGTCTCTCTGGGGCTTCATACACCAGACTCGTGATCTCCTGGGCCCAGGATGGACGGCCCTGGAGAAAACATGGCGGATGACACCATCCCCACGAGAAGGAAACAGAAAGCTCCCGGCCCCTGAGACACGGCCGCTCCTACCTGTGGGATCCCGTACTGGTCAATGACCTGCCAGATGTACCAGTCTTCTTTCCGAGATGTTTTCCTGAACCGGAAGGTGGTGACGAAGGCATACTCATCAGGCAAACCTTGTGTGAACACATCCCTGGAGGGGGACGGAGACGGACGACAGCGGGCTTAGCAATGAGCGTGCGGGCTGCAAGGGACGATCTCTCACGCTTCCCGAGAGCAGGTGCCCCGTGGGTCAGTACGTCCTGCCGAATGGCCTCCCGAGCATCTCTAACACCCACCTTCTCACCTGTCTTTACTGCCTCCTTCGATCGGGGCCTCGAGATGAGCCTCTGTAGACCTTTGCTGTGGCCCCTTCACTGTCTCCCCAGGCCTTCAAATGTACCCCCTTGGTGCATGTAAGCCTCCCTGACTCGACCATCACCATTCGACAAAATCAATGTTAGACGCTAAGCTGCCACCCACCCACCCTCCGGGTCAAATGCAGCCAAATGCACCCGTCTTCTCCCCGTGCCTGCTCCTTCTCAGCAGGGCCCAGCTGCTGTGTCTCATGCTGCATGGTCCCCTACCCTGTGCCCCAGGACATCCTCCCGTCTCCACGGAGCAGAGCCCCAGGTCCCTGCCCAGCGTGGGGAGCCAGGCCCTCATCTGGGGGGACTTCAGCTCCCCTCAGCTCTGCCCAGAGGGTCCCATTCCTGTCTTCGCCCTCCACGCTCAGAATGAAAACTGTTGAGGGATGCTTGGGTGGCTCAGTCGGTTGGGTGTCTGACTTTGGCTCAGGTCATGATCTCATGGTTCGTGAGTTTGAGCCCTTCGTTGGGCTCTGTGCTGACAGTGTGGAGCCTGCTTGGGATTCTCTCTCTCTCTCTCTCTCTCTCTCTCTCTCTCTCACTCTCTCTCTCTCTCTCTGCCCCTCCCCTGCTCACTCTCTCTCTCAAAATAAATGAATACTTAAACAAATAATGAAAAATAAAAAAGAATAAATAAAAACTTTTAAAAAAGAAAAAGAATGAAAACTGTTCGTCACAGGAGTTACAAAGGAGGTGATCTGATCATCACGTTGTAGCTGAGGGTTAACAGGGCGCAATCTGGCTGGTAGGTGGCTGGGCAGAGACCCACACAGAGAGGGGGCCCTGTCCCCAGAGCAGTTCCCTTAACCATCCACTGGTGGCACCCTCACCCCAAAGACCCTGGGACCACGTCCTGCTCCGGGGGCAGGGCCCTGCCTGGGGACTGCAGGGCACTGACTTCTCCAATGGAGGGGGTGGAAGTCGTCTGGCCAGAAAGCCGGGAAGGGAAATGAGGAGGCGTCTGGGTTCCTGGTTCCCGGCTAGCAGACCCTCTGGGACCCCTGATTTGGCTGCAGAGCCTGTGAGCACAGACTGGTCTCCTTGTGGGATTCTCGGTTCTCAGATCCAAGCTGGGAGGGAGCCCCCGCTGTTCAGAGTCATTCTCTGAGCCGGGATTTCACCCAGCTCACCTCCAGGCACTAGGAGCAGCCTGTCACTCAGTGCTGGGCCCCCAAAGAACTGAGGGGTGAGGATGGTGACTGTCCCCACGGGGGGAAGATGGGCCTTTCTCACCTGACTGCACAGACATGGGCTTTGCTGCCATAATAGACACTGCGTTTCATCTCATTTTTCTTCTGATTTCAGTAATGAGTCAAACCATGGAACTGTTTCTTCAAACACACCTTTTTCTTATACTTTTGAAACAACACATATCTGTGCACATTTGACATCTATATACACATAGATAAATACAGATGGATCCTTGCAGATAAGCAGATCTATGTAGCACAGATCTACAAATCTGCATCTATATTTGTCTCTCTATATTTAGATAAAGAGAGAGAGACCAGGACTTTTTCTGAGGACATTTATATAAACATAAGCACCCATATAAGCATATATAGCTTATGAAAAAGGTATTATGATCAGGAGGGGGGAATGGGCATTGACAGAGAATATCTAAAGGAAACAAAAGTGGCCCAAACCAATCCCTTCCACAAGTAACACAGAAGATAACAAGATCACAATGAGAAACACAAACGCCATGGAGCTGGACGACCCGACTTTGTGCCAACTTCTGCCTCGTATGCACCCCATGATGGTGGACACACGACTATCCCACTTATAGTCTCCGTCGTCACATGGCAAAAATGATGACAATAATACCTGCCTTGCTCCCCTGACCCACCGTAGTGAGAAATAAATTAGACAAGGTGTGTAAACTGCCCATTAAACATTATACATGTGAGAAAAACATTAATATTGAAAGTGACACCCCTTTTCGTTATGCACACAATTCACCTGCAAATAAAAAATTACACTTGTCTATATATTTGTGCATGAATCTAAAGCTTTAAAAATTACAAGAATGCTATTCTCCCTTGAAATATCAGAGCTTCTGGGGCGCCTGGGTGGCTCAGTCGGTTGAGTGTCCGACTTCGGCTCAGGTCATGATCTCACAGCTCGTGAGTTCAACCCCCGCGTCAGGATCTGTGCTGACAGCTCAGAGCCTGGAGCCTGCTTCTGCTCCCGTGTCTCCCTCTCACTCTGCCCCTAACCCACTCGCATTCTGTCTCTGTCTCTCTCAAAAATAAAAAAAATAAAAATAAACATTAATATAAAAAGAAATATCAGAGCTTCTTTGGGTCTGATTTTGTTTCCCACGTTTTGCAACTAAAACAAACTTGGGGGACATCTGGGCAGCTCTGTTGGTTAAGTTTCCAATCCTGGTTTCTGCTCAGGTCTTGATCTCATTATTTCATGAGTTCAAGCCCCAGATCTCGCTCTGTGCGGACAGTGCGGAGCCTGCTTGGGGTTCTCTCTCTCTCTTTCTCTCTGCCCCTCCCATGCTCATGCTGTCTCTCTCTCAAAAATAAATAACAAGAAAAAAAAGCAACTTGATACCATATAGAAATCCCCTCTCAGAAGGACTCAGCGTCATTGGAGCCCAGATCCACCGCTCCAGAAACGCTGCACAGATTGGCACCTGCAGCCATGATTCTGTTAGCTCCAAGGGTTTCATTGGAGACTTGCACTGTGTCTCTCTCAAAAATAAATTAACATTAAAAAAACAAAAGAAAATGCACACATCCAAATCCAGCTCTGTGGCCTGGTGTTCCCAGCTCACGTTTGCTGGGATCAGACCTAACGGGGCATTTTCACTAACTAGGGATGGACTGATGCATCCATCCATCCATTCCACAGATACTGAATGATCCCCTCCTCCAGGAAGAGCTCATTTTAATGCTGGCTCTGCAGCAGAGACCAGACTTAGCTCCCTGCTCAGGCTTCTTGCTGAGCAGAGAAGACAGTCTAAATGAATAATTACACCATTAAGTAATTAGCTGCAACTTGGCCACTTTGTTTTATGCAGGAATGCAGGTTGTAATGAGACAAGATAGGGGGAGGCCTGAGGTAGTTTCGGAGGTGAGGAAAGGCATCTTTGAGAGCATCATGGTTCAGCACTGGTCTGAAGGACGAACAGGAAGTCTCAGATAGAAGGAAGAGCATGAACGAAGGCCCTGTGGTGGGTAGAAGGTGCCTAGAAGCTCCCAGAACAGAGAAACAGGAGCCAGACAAGGAGCCAGGGGATAAGGCTGAGGCCAAAAAAGTAGGAATGGGTCACATCACACACAGGACCTTTCTTGCCCTTGGGACACTTGGGAGCAATTAAGGAATTTTAATTGCTAGATGGAGAAGGAGAGTCATGATGAAATATCACTTCTGTTTTCAGAAGATCTGTCTGCCTCAAAGTGGGCAGAATGGAACGCTGACTTTGGTATCATCATCAGCCCTTGACCAGAGACCCAACAGGTGTCAGCCCCTGGACAAATGTGTGCTATAATCCTCTCAACAATTCTGCGGGACAGAAACACTCACATCTGGTGAAAACAGGACACAGTTGAGGCACTGGGGCGTCCAATAACCTGTGTGAGGCCAGGCACCCAATAAACATTGAAACCGGGGTGCCAGTGGCCAAACTGACTACGTGAGGCTGGGCGGTGCTGTGCCTGACATGTACTACAGTGGCTGGTCCAGAGGGGGCCCCACGTTACCTACGGCCATAAATGTTTGTTGTTTAACGAACTGACAGAAACACACATGCATGCATGAATGATTAACGCCAAATCCATATGGAGAGAAGGGTACAGAAGGACCCGGGAACCGATAAAGACAACAGTGACAGATCTGCTAAGAAACAGGTTGCATTCCCAGGGCAGTGGCTCGGTCGCTTTGTCTCCGACCTCCCCAGGCGACCTCCCCAGGGCGCTGAGTAGTTTCGAGCCCCTCTCAGTGCTCAGTGTACAACCACAGCTGCCTGGCCGCCTTCCCACGCTTTGCCGGCGTCCAGGGCAAGTCCCGAAGGAGAGGTGAGCACTCACTCTGTCCTCTGCACCACAGGGAAGGATCCCATCCGGACATAGGAACTCTGTGCTCCGTTGTCTCTCTTCCCCAGGATCTCCTTCACACGGAACAAATCCATCAGGTCAAAACCTGTCAAGGAGAAGAACGGGGGTGAGTGGTGGGGAGGAGCACGGGAGACCAGGGAGGGGAACACCGCTCTGCAAAGGGAGCTGCCCACCCTGCCCAAGGGGAGCGGGCGTGGGATGTCAGCGGAGGGAACTGCTCAATACAATTCGGGAGAAAACATCAACAACAAAGTAAGGAGATGTGCGGCTTCCATTTCCAGTTGCGGGGAACGTGCGGGAGAAACTGCAGACCGGAGTTTTCCAAAGAAATGGGAGGTGTCCTGGCTGCCCGACCAGGGCAGGTGTTAGGAAGCTTCCCCAGGAACACTTTGCAAAAAACACTTTGTTTTGTTCTGTTCTGTTTTGGCTCTGAGAGAGGACCTCGTGTGCCCTGGTGATGTACGTAAAGGAAAAGTCATGACCTGAGCGCTGGGGGAGCTGGGGACGCGAGGGGGTGATCAGCTCGGGCACGTGCCATGTGGACGTCGGCCACATGAACAGCACCAGCCACTTGGTCGTAAAGGGAGGGCAATGACACCCACGGCCGTAGGGCGGCCACGAGAACCGCTCACGATAGACCCACCACCAGCAGCACGTCCTTACCACGTCCCCTACACGACTGTCCCGACTCGAGTCCCACAGGCCAGGACAGCGGGTTCTCAGAAGAGCCTGAGCACAGTGCCCACACCAAGGTGACAACGTGACCTACTAGCTCAAACTCTGTTCCTCGGGCAACGGGAAAGTTCACGCAGGTTCAAGGAAGCCAATGGAGGGCATGCGTGGGAGCACTCGTGTCTGCATCCCCAGGGCCAACACGACCCTGGGTCCAGGCGACACCTGAGCCACGAGACTTTAGGACGACTGTGGGGGATCTCCAACCTTCTAAGGTGCTGCCACGAGGTGAGGTCACAGGGCTTGTACGGTGATGATGTACCCATCTTGTACCACTAAACCCTGCTGCTCCAAGCCTGGTATAAGAAACAGCAGGGACAGGAAAGGTTTAGCACCGAATGAGAGTTAGAGTGGCAGACTTGGGCCGATCTAGGCTGTGTTCCTGACCACAGGGTCCTTGCTGTGTGACCTTAGGCAGGTTGCCTAACATCTCTGAGCACCCGTCTCATCATCTATAAAACTGGGGTTGTTTTAGAATGTACCTCATAGGATTGTATCGAAGCTCGAATGATAAGATACAAAGCTCTTCACAGGGTATCTACCATACAGGGGCCCACAGAGTAGTTTCTGTATCGATTATTTTCCCATGATAGCCTGGCCCATAGCACAAACTCATGACGCTGGACTTCCAGCCAACTCTAGGCTGGCACGTGCCCTTTGCCCTGGACAGACTATAAAGAGACAGCACTCAGCACCTGGAAGGTCAAATACTTGTGGGTTGAGCCCCACTTAGAGCTGTGTGACCTAGAGCGTGCATCTTAACCTTTCTGAGCTCATTACCTTCTGCGTCTCTGCACAGTTGGGACAGTAGCAGTGTAGGGCAGTGAAGGCTCTAGAACAGGGAATATTTGGGCTCAAACTCCTACTCCCACATTTCTTCTACCTGCTCAGTCTCAGACACGTTATTCAACATCTCTGGGCTTCAATCTCCTCATCTGCCAAATGAGGACAAGAAATGCAGAGTCAGTGGGTGTGGGCAGGTGCAGCAGCCATCGTCTGGCAGAGAGCCCATGGACAACACATTCCTGCTCTAATGACAAGCAGTGATACCTCGGGAGGGCCACCCTGAGTTTTAAAGGAGAAATTAAAGGGGCGCCTGGGTGGCTCAGTTGGTTAAGCGTCTGACTTCAGCTCAGGTCACGATCTCGCGGTTTGCGAGTTCGAGCTCCACGTCGGGCTCAGTGCTGACAACTCAGAGCCTGGAGCCTGCTTCCGATTCTGGGTCTCCCTCTCTCTCTGCCCCTCCTCTGCTCCCACTCTGTCTCTGTCTCAAAAATAAATAAACATTTAAAAAAATAAAGGAGAAAGTAGGTCAGCATATGCCTGGTGCATAGTAGGTGCTCACTAAATGTCAGGTGCCATAAATGGACTCTTCACTCTGAATGAGAAGGTAATCACTCTCCTATCCCATAGTAAGCTCTGAATAAACGCTCAGGGGTGGGGCTGGGTCACTTACCCCTCCCTGGAATCAGTTCTTTCATAGATCAAATGGGAGATCTGGGGGGAATTTGATCTTCTTTTGTGTTTTCAGCACTGATTACTATATATCATCTTTTCCCAATTCTCGCCATGACCGGAAAGAGCCGTCTCCCGATCACGCTGCATCATTTGCCTGCCAGAGAATTCAGAGATCCGGTTTTTCCGCACTAAAGAACCCCTCAGTTCAGCAAGGATGAGGCCGCCGGTAAGGTGGGGCTCCAAGTCAAAGCAGGGAGTGAACCCCAGGAACAACGCGCCTCAGGCATTCAGAGTGCCTCACACAGCCCAGGGCGCACCCTGCCCCCTCGCAGACTTCCAGCTGAGTGCTGTGGACTGAATGTGTCCCCCCAAAGCTCCTGTGTTGAAGCCTGACCCCCAACGTGATGGGTTTAGAAGGTGGGGGACCTGGGGGATGATGAGGCCACAAGGGTGGGGGGCCCCATGGGTGGTATCACTGCTCTTATAAAGGAGACCCTGAGACCTCCCTTGCCTTCCACCACCCGAGGACACTGAGAAGAAAGCCATGTATAAACCAGCCGGCAGGCCCTCGCCAGATGCTATGTCTGCAGGTGCCTTGGTCTTGATTTCCCAGCTCCCAGAACCAGAAGATATAAAGTCCTGTTGCTTATATGCCACACAGTCCGTGGTGTTTTTGTTCTCCTGGCCCAAAGGGACTAAGATGCTTGGGTGGCTTTGAAGAAGTGGTCAGATTGTCTGAGTCTGTTTCCTTAACTGGGAAAGTGGAGAGAGTAATCCCTTGCAAGGCTGTCGTGGCATTTCGGTGAGGTGAGCCGACAGAGCGCCCCCAGGGAAGCTGCCGCTTGGGAGTTGCTCAGTCAGTGTCAGCAGCCCTTGCTGGGGACCAGGAAGGGAACCTTTTGACCCACGTCCTCTGTGAAATCTCCAGGAGCCTCACAGCCTGGCGAGAGCTCCGCCACTTCTCCCGGAGCCCCACGACCGCCACCTGGTCGTAGAGGACCAGGCATGTGGCGGGGAGCAGCCCCTCTCCTGCAGGGGGCAGGTCAGGGCAGCAGATGTTGGGAGACACCTGCTGAATGAATAAGGAAAGAAGCCCCCTTCTCTCACCCCCCGCCCTGCACTTCCGCGGGCCCGGCCACGGCCTCCTTAGCAGGGGCTGGGCACTGCTGTTCCAGAATTGCCTGGGGACAGAAGGCATCGGGTCTCTGCCGCTCTGGGCTCCGCACTGCAGAGGGCCCGGCGGGCCCAGCTGGGAGCAGCTGGCAGAACTGACCACCCCTGTGCAAGGCCCTCTGAAGATGCAAACATCTGCTGCACGTGCCGGGGCCCTGTACCCGGACGTGCCCCAGAGGCTGGGAAGCTCTGGGCAGCGGAAGTGGCTGGGGGCCCGCCTGGGGACGGGGTGACCGGCCAAGAAGGCCCTGCAGGTTCCATGGACTAGACACCAAATGGTAAAGAGCGTAGAGCCCGTCTGGGCCCCAGCAAGGCAGAACAAGCAGAGGAGGTTTTGGGGACAGTCCGTCCTGGGTCCGAAAACTGGTCCAGCACTAGCCACGCACACGGTCTGCGTCCTCGTGTCTCCTCTGCCACCAAGGCGGGGATAATGGCCCGCCCACAGGCTGCCACCTCGAGGATCTCGCACATTCCTGCAGGCCCAGAGGCCCGGCACCAGTGGGTCCGTGAGGGCTCTCTCATTTGTGAAACTCTCTGATTGTCCTGCCTGCCTGGGGTGGTCCCTACAGGGAGGTGATGGGGTTGGAGGGGTCAGGTTATTGCTCAAGAGAAGCTGCCCCCAGTTAAGGGAAGGAAAGTGGGAGAGGGAGAGCATCTCAGTCAGACACATCGGACCCCATCCCTGCCCTTAGACTCTGCGGCTCCACAACGGGGGTGCAGGTACTAAGACCCTCACAGCCTCTACCTGTCCGTGTGGGGTGGACAGCCACCACTCGGCAGGTGTCTGGCCCCCAGATGGTCCCACGGAGCAGCGGCTTGTGTTCAGACAGCGTGCTTGCAATCTGGGTGACACGTGCCCAGAGACTTCCCCTTAACAGTGAGAACAGCAGAGTGGGCCTGCTCCCCTAGAGCTCTGTCAACTGTCCCTAGACACTGCCACCTTAAGCTGGGCTTCCCTTAAGCCGTTACACATGGGAGAATGTTTTTTTCTAGGTTTTGAAAAAGCAAACATATGCTCTCCTTTCTGGTTTCACTTTTATGGGTTTCGAGGAATAAAAACAAGGAAAAAAACAAAGACTTAAACACGACAAAGCTTTGAACAACAAGCAATTAACCCAGTGGTAGCAAAAGGGCACCGAGAGAAAAGAGGAATTGCGTGCAATAAAGAAAAGGCTGGGAAGGAAAATGAAAAACGTTCCCGAGGTAAATGGACTCTGATGCGAGGCACCGTGTGATAAAGAAGCAATCATTTAGTGCAGGAACTGCAGGGGTCCACCTCCCCCCAAATCACGGGGTCAGCTGAAACAGGGCGCATCAGCGACACCGTTAGCCATGGCCCAGGTCAACTGTGTGCACCTGCTCCAAACCAGTGCCCACCGGGCTCCCCGCCCATCCTTCTAAGGTCTGCACTCAATGGACCTTTACTGGGACTCCTCAGGCACGATGCTCACTCCCGGGTCTTTAGTGGGTCTGGCCAAGGCGCACAGGGCCCATCTAGGGACGCTTTCTCACCAGCTTGTGACCAATTTCATCCGGTTCATGCTTCTGCCCCTGAGGAAGCCAGGAGCTTCAGGTTTTCTTATTTGTGGCACATTTTGTGGAAAGACAGGATTCCCTGTTGGCTGTGACGATCCCAATAATGAACAGGATAAATCCCAGCCTCCCCAAAATGTAGTGTCTAGAGAGAAGCAGACGCATAGATAAGCAGTGTCGGTACTGTGGGTAAATGATTAGAAGGGAGAACTACAGGGCTTGTGCAGAAACACAAGGGATATCTCTCCCTTATCCCCCTGAAGAGCAGTCAGGGAGGGCTCCCAGAGGAGGCAAAGCTTAGCCTGGATTTGAAGAATAAAAGGTGGGCAGACACAGGGGGAAGAAAGGGCATTCAAGGTAACTGGATGTGTAAAGGTCAGGGGGCCCGAGTCGGCCCAGTTCCTTCGGAGAATCTTGGCTATGCCAGGATGTCAGGAGCCACGGTCACTGGCTGGGAATGGGGTGGGCGGGGGAAGACCAGGCTGGGTCTGTCGGCCACGTGGCAAAGTCTGAGTGTCCTTCTGCGGGGAATGGAGATCCATGAAGGACTTCAGAGCAAGAAAGAAACACAATCCTGTTTCTATTCTGAAGGTCATTCTGGCAGTGGGGAGACAGGAAAGCGAGGCCTGGGAGATGAGACTTGCTAAGAGGGGGGCAGGGGCGGGGCTAGGCCTCGGGCCAGGGTCCACTTGAGAGGTGTAGTGGGCGGTGCCTCGGTGAGTATCTGGGTGCAGGAGCTCGGGTGGGAAGACAGAAGAATCCAGAATGCGCATGGCCACATTTCAGAGATGCTCCGAACCTAGCATGTTCTTAAAGCAGCAAACAGCCAATCTCCCGGGAAAGTTGTATTCCACCCACAGTCATGAAACTCTCGGAACATTCAGTTATGAGCACCGAGAGGGACCCTCAGAGACACTATGTGGGACGTAAGGTTATGCGGGCAGGGAAACTGGGCCTCAGAGAGGCCAGGGGTCTGGGACCAGCAGGACCAGCCTAAGACCAAAACCTCCAACCGCCTTGCCTGCCCTCTCCCCTTCCTGGGTGTTTTGGCCTGGTAAGCCCTAAAACCTGCCAGAGTCATCTGAGGGGGTGTCTGGAACTGAGGCTTTTAGGAACCCCATTTTTTCCCAAAGGACAAACGATTCCAATTACCCAACTGTATTTAACTGGCAGGTCTGAGACTCCTCTCTCCATAACCCCATCCAGCTTCCACATGGCGGGGCTTCCTTCTGGGCTGGCTGTAGTTACAGGAGAGGACAGACCCAGTAGGATCTCCGTGTGCACAGCACTGCACCAACAGGGCATGGGTGTCATGTGTGACGGGTGCCTGCCTGGGCTACGATTCACCTCCTGGGAGCCTCGGAGCCCGCAGAGGGGAGGGGAGATTTCAGGAAGGTTCCAATGGCTGCAGACAGAGGCTGCGGATTCCGAACAGAGTGCCCGCTTCTCTCCAGTCACCAAACAGACTGTCAGCAGGATGCTCCTCATATATCAGAGGCTGAAGAATTTGTTCCCACACACATGTGCACACGTGTGTCCCGGAAACACACACACACACACACACACACACACACACACACACACACACAGTGACTCTTCCCAGCAAGAATCAATTACTCTTGGGGCGCCTGGGTGGCTCAGTCGGTTAAGCATCCGACTTCGACTCAGGACATGATCTCACGGTTTGTGGGTTCAAGCCCCACATCAGGCTCTGTGCCGACAGCTCGGAGCCTGGAGCCTGCTTTGGATTCTGTGTCTCCCTCTCTCTCTCTCTCTCTCTCTCTCTCTCTCTCTGCCCATCCCCTGCTCACACTCTCTCTCTTTCTCTCTCAAAAATAATAAATATGCATTAAGAATTTTTTAAAAAAGCATCAGCAGATAACACGTTTGGGCTCTTTTCCACAGAACGAAACAGGACGGCAGGCAAGCCCATCTGACTTGCAGTGACACAGGCAGATTCGCTAAGTCATCTGTGACTTCTTCCTTCCTCTCTCCTTTCCTTCCTTCCCACGGTCTGCCTGCCTGAACGCACCTGTGCCTCAGTTTCCCCAACTACAAAACACAAAATGGTGCCTCTCTCATGTATCACGAGGGTTGAACGAGAGCACATGTGCAAAGTGCTTGACACACTGTAGAAGCTCAGTGAGCTCGATTTTCACCATTATTATCAACGTCCCTCTTGTCACATCTGTTCCCTCCTAGGGACACACACACACACACACACACCAGATCGTGAATGATTTCGGCCAGATCCTGCTGTGAGGGATTCCCCGCTCACAAAGTCAAACACAGAGAATGCAGCAGGTAGGAGTCTGCCTTCAACACGGACTTCAGTGCACGGATGGGGATTGTCAAGGCAGCGAGCGGGAACCCTGATGTCAAACTGCCCAGAAGCTTCGTGCCAGCCTAGGCAGAGCAAGGCAGCTACGGATATATTCCCTGCAAGGGAATGGGGTTATGAAAGCAAAGAGGAGGAGAGCCATCATCATCTCCCGGGTTGACAGAGGGCCCTGGGAGGGACGGCTGCTCACTGAACACCAGCGGCACACCAGGCACCAGGCACCGGGAGACTAAAGCCGTCTTCCTTCCAGAGGCGCTTGATGGGGGAGTGGGGACCGGGGACAGGGAGGAAGAGGAGTGGGGGAAGCGTGTGGCACTAAGCGGGCCACCCCGGCAGGTGACTGCAGCTGGAACCCGCCGGGAACCGCCGGGAAATGCCAGGAATTGGGTCAAAGGTGGACCTTGGAATGAGGGGCACTAAAGCCGGGCTGTTTCTTCCCCCAAAAACTGCCTGAGGGCCGAGTCACTCTGGGACACATTTCACCTGCTGTGCGAGCAGGCAGGGCCATCTTCTACCTATTCTAGAAACGTCCCTCAAGCACAACACGCAGATGCTAGCATCTTCTGGTGGACGGGGGCACCCTGACTCAGTAGCGTCCCAGGAGAGTGTCGCCCGGACAGCTCCTGTGAAGCGCCTGGTTCTGACCCCTCCCAGCCCCCAGCGGAGGATGCAGACCAGCTCCGGAGCCACACGAGGAGGGGGTGCCTGGCCCCCCTGCACCTGGCGGGGCTGGCGGCCTGGATGTGGAGGAAACTCCCCTGAGATCGTCACTCAGAGAGTGCTTTGCCAGATGCGGGCCACAGGGAGGAGCACACCCCACTCCCACGCTCGTGGCTCTCAGGAGGGTGGGAAGCCCACTCAACTGTTGCCACGTCCCCTGTGCACCCCATCAGGCGGGACAGACTGGGAAGGGGCGCTGCAGGGGGATTTCTGCTGCCGGGGGCACACTATCTCCTATCACCCCCTCACGGATTGAAAAACTCTGGCTCTCTCTCTTACTCTGAATGCACTGATCTCTCCATTCCTTCGCTCGCCTGGCCCATCATTCACTTACTCGTCCCCCAACTCGTTCGTTCTGATGCATTATTTAGGGGCTCCCATAGGGTCACCACCGACTCCCAGATGGAAACGGGACGGCTGCTCACGGCTGGACGGCCCGCAGGAAGGGGCTGCCGCCTGCCCAGTTTGTGTGATTCCTTCCATTAAGCTCCGGCGGAGAGGTTGGCAAGGCCAGCCCTGCGTCAAGGAGGACCATGCTCAGGGCCAGCTCAGGGCGGCATGGTGAGCCGGCGGTCTCTCTCTTACCTGTGATTTCTTTGCTGTCGCCATTGGTGTGCTTAAATCGGTCTCCTTGCACACGGACGCTGGGGCACAGCACGTCTGAGAAAAGCAAGAGAAGACAAGAGCTGGATGAGCAAATGCCATCCACAGTCACTCTGGGGAAGGTGACAGCACCCGGAGCCCCCAGCTCCTGGCGTGGAGGATGGCCAGTGCCCGGGGCACACGCGGGGGCAGTGCACATGGCTGATGGGTTCACGCCCGCGTGTGCTTGTGGAGCACCTATTCTGTAAATACCGTGCCCTGTACTGGGGGTGAATCACAAACAAGGAGGGTCCCTACGCTCAAGGAACTCAGTCCCCCATTAGAGGGAGTCAGACACCAAAAGTGACATGATCAACACAGTGTAATAAGTGACAGGACGGGCGTGGTTGCTGGGGGATCTGGGACACAGGTCTGACACCTCACCAGGCTTGGGGGGGTCAGGAAAGCTCTTCTGGAAACGGTGGTTCTCGAGGCTTCCTTAACGGAACAGTTAAGACCTAGCCAGACAGACAAAAGCCCGAGAGCGGCACCAGCAGAGGGAACATTTATAAAGGCTTGAACACACACATACAGATTCCAAGTTAGCGGTGCCCGTAGAGCGGGAAACGTGCGCTGGGGGCCCACCGGCAAGGTGTCTCCTGATGCTACCCCGAGGAGCCTCAGGTCCCATTCCAACAGAAGAAAACTGCTCAATTGTCCAAAGGCAATAGAGTAAGTCTTACAGAAGAAAATAAAAGCAAAACTTCATTATAGGATATTACGTTAATGTCTCATATTAAGGTCTTCATGATTCTTCGCTTAAAAAAACTGGAAGAGACAGAAACTCAGTTGCCCTAAAAATCGCAGAAAGAGCACCAACTTAGAGTTTAAAAAAAATTTTTTTTAATGTTTATTTATTTTTTTTTGAGACAGAGACAGAGCACGAGAGGGGGAGAGGCAGAAAGAGAGGGAGACACAGAATCGGAAGCAGGCTCCAGGCTCCGAGCTGTCAGCACAGAGCCCGACGCGGGGCTCGAACCCATGAACCACGAGATTGTGACCTGAGCCGAAGTCGGACGCTCAACTGACTGAGCCACCCAGGTGCCCCCCAACTTAGAATTTTAAAGTCCTTGATTCAAGTGCCAGGCTCCTGACCAACTGGCACAGTATGTTGGATAAGTCCCTTAACTTCTGTCTCCATGCAAGTGTTTCTGACGGGGAGACCTTATAAATCACGCACTGAGCACGGGGCTGCCTGGAGGGCTGGGCCAGCTCAAGCTCGTCACAGGACTGGCACGAGGGAGGGTGGTCGTCAAATTCAGCACCTGAGGAATCTTGCTTTCCTTCGCCTAGACCCTGCCCTCTCCATGTCACTATTATAACCTCCCCTCATTAGACATTCCCCCATCTGTTCTGTGTGCAATGACCTCTTTTCATATTCAGGGCACACGTGCTTCAGGGCAGGGCCGGTCTGGGGCCCCTTTTACCATCAGCAGCCAGGGGAAAGCACGAAATCGTCCCCGATTTGGGTGGAGATATTTTTCATGTTTATCTTACAAGGCACTGCGAGGTCCGACGAGGCACATGGAAGGGGTTATTTTGGAAACAGCACCAAGCTGTCTGTCTAGGACCAAATACAAGAGAGGATCCAGGCCCCGTGCAATATTTAGACGGCTCCACCCAGGACGGCGGCAGCTGTGGGGTGACCATCAGTTGCTTGGAAGGCTGCCAGCGAGACGGGCTGTGGGTCATGCGTCACTGCGAATGCACTGACTCAGAAGGTTCTATCCTTGATTATGAGCAAATCTCTGGAGACTGATGGCTGGAGCTCAGGGCAGGCAGGGCCACTGAGCCTTGTCTCTGAAAATATCCCGAGGTTGTGACCTGATTCCCAAACCCAGATGTGCAAGGACAGTCCAAGGACCATGAGCACAGGTAAGACGGAGGCTCTTTTCAAAGACATTAGAACTTCTGCCCAAACCGCTTTAAGGACTCGTTCCCCAAACCACCTGCCAATCCCCTTTTGGGGCCATATCTAGCGCTTATACATTCGAGAGGATCAAGGGGCAATTTATAGCCGACTTAGTACGTCAGGACAAATGGTTCCCAAATTACCCCCTCCAGCCAGGCTTTGCAGGGATGCTGGGGCCTCTGGGTTCACCTGCTTGGCAGGAACACAGGGTCAGCATCCAAAGTCCCTCTCAGCCTATAACTGTATCTGTTTGGCCAAGATATTTCCACACTTTGCATAATGATCTATTTATTTCCACATCAACTCATTTACTTCAACTAAAATATCTGAGGTCCTGAAACGTTCCGGGCACAGAGCTAGTTCTAGGGACCCACAAATGGGATAAAAGACAAGTTGCCATCCCTGCCCTCAGGGCACTCATGGGCTGACTGTGGTGACACAGTGACACAAAGTGTCAGAGCTGCCCGAGTTCGTGATGGCTGGAAATGACCAGTGACAGCTAAGCCGAGAAGTCACTGCTGGATGGCCTTCCAGGCACGGGCTCCATCGTGACGCTGCCGAGAAGTGAGAAATGTCCCAGATCCGGGCTCCTGCCATGGAGGGCTGACAGACCCTGTTCCCTAAAAGAATACCCCTTTCACTCCAAACGGCACTTTTCAGCCCAAGGAGAAGAGCTGTGGCTGGCTGGCGGCCGGTCTTAGCCAACAGAGGTTATTCTGTCCTCCACCTTTTTAGCCTCCCTTGCTGCTAGGGACATACACGTGACCCCGGTCTGGAAGAGAAAATAAGTAACCAAAGTTTGCTGTGGTTGGCAGAGGGGTGGTCTCTCAAAAAGCCTTTGCTTTTCCTGATGAAACGGGACAGATAGGGAGATGCACTTGGCAAGGTGACTCTCCCTCCTCCTTAGATGGCGGGACATAATGTCTGCAGGACTTCCAAGGACAACTGAGGAGACAGGGACTTCCAACAGCAGCAACCCAAGTCTGGGTGAAGAGGGTAAGAAAAACACACTTCCATTTGAGCCACAGGAGCGGTTCGTTTTGTTGGTTTTTTTTTGCAGTTAAGCGCATCCCAAACCTGCACACATTCCCTTTTATGGGAGCTGCACTGATTTGCCAGGCTCCAGGATTTGGAAGCTGCCTCTCTTTCCAGATGCCCAAGGACAACTCAAGAGGGTGGTAAGAACGGATACATTACCTTCCTGGTAAAGGAGCCACAGACAGACTGGATTATCTTCACTATCCCAGTAAATATGGGTGTACCTGGAAATCATTCAGTATCAACCTGAGAAGCCGTTCTGGAATTAAGGATGGGGTAAGTCCTCAGGGTCCAACATGTGTACTTAGTTCTTGGTTACTTGGTCAATTTTCCTTTTTGAAAGAGCAAGAATATGACTGATCACAAAGACCTTCTCCCTGGGAGCTGATGTATGGTCATTCTTCCTTGGTCTTTGGGTAGGTAGAATATTCTAGACTTCTGGAGAGAAAAAGATCTCTCTGCCCACAGAACCACTTCTATTTCCCCCAGAAGCTTTCAAGAGAGGCCAGCTGCTGATTGACCAGAGCTGCTCTTCCAGAGGGAAAAAACCAGGAATTCACTGTAGTTTCTGTGGAAAAACACATCAGCTGTCCTCAGTCTACCACATGGCAGAAGGGGAAAGTGTGCTCGCACAGGATGCCCTTCTGCTTTGCGCTGACACGCCCACACTTCCGTCTAGAGAACACACAGCCATGCCATCCCCAGGCTCTCAGCCAAGAGTGTCTTTGTCTGGGAAAAGAGAGTGCCGGCAACCATTGACTGCCTACTGTGTGCCAATCTCCCAGCTGGAGATTTTACCCCCAACAACCACTCTAGGGGATAGATTTTCCCCCCCATTACACAGATTTAAAAACAGAAGCTAAAAGGTTAAGGAACTCCCCAGGATGAGAGGAGAACCCGGATGTGAAATAAAGGTCAATCTACGTCTAGAATCTAGGAGAACAGACGGTGGCTGCAGTCAAGGCAAATCAGCAGGACCACAGAAGAGGGAGCAGAGGTCTCGGTGAGCAACAGACAGGAAGCCTTCAACTCACCCAGCACTTCGCAGTGACCGTCACTGAGTCCAGCCAGCCACAGACGAGGTGCTGGCATTCCGAGAGGGCGGGGGAGAGGCAGAGGAGGAAGGAGGTGAATCAGGTACCAGCAGGCACACAGAACAGCTCCCTCGCTGCTCCGAGGCCAGCCAGGAAGTCACCCTCACTCTAGAGAGCCAGCCGACACTGCACCAGGCTCCAGGGCCCGGGACAACGTGAGTAGCAACTATGACAGCAATGCCAGTGGCTCCCGGGGACGGAGGACACACACGTCCAGTATGGCACTGGGCGTGCAGACTGTTTCCGCTCTGCTGGGGGCAGCGGGGTCTCCGTGATCAGCAGACGGTCACGTGTAGAGGCTGCTGGGCACCAGACACCGTCCTGAGCATGTTGAACACATTAACACAGTGAATCCACTTCTCCCTTCAGCTTCAAGGGGCAAGTGCTAGTATCTACAGATGGGGAAAGAAAGGCCTAAGGAAGTTAGTAAACGGATGGTCCAAGGCCGCAGAGCCCGCTAACAATACAGGCGGCTCGATGAATCCAGCATCTGGCTCCCGACCACGCACCACGCAGTCTTTCCGAAAGTCACCTGCTTAAGTCACCCAGCTGACGGGGACCCAAGTTCGTCCGTCTCCAAAGCCTGCACAGACAGACGGCCGGCTGCTACCTCTGGAGGCAGCACCTTCCACTCACAAAGGGCCCTGACTTGTTGTAGATGGGCCTCCTTACCCTGCACCTATAGGATCCAGGTGCTGGCTAAATTCTGCCCACGCACCTGCTCGCTTGTGACCATTTACAGCAGGCTCCGAGCTGGGTACTGGGGACCCCAGAGTGGACAGACAGCAAGAAGGCTACCAACCCCAAACAGGGGCCCCTTCTCTCTCACAGAAGCTACTTAGACGCTGCAGCCTGTGAGCTCCTACTCTCCAGTCCTGTGCAGCTGACGCCCCGCAAATCCCCAGCGGTTCCATCATCCAGACAGGCCACGGGAGTGAAAGGAGTAGGTCCTGCGGGAGTTGTGAGCACGTAAGCTGGGATCACAGCTCCCGCAGGCGGGGTTTTGCGTTGGCTGCTGACTGAGGCGTCCCGTCTGGCACCAATCAGTGCTGCTCATCAAGCCCATCTTGCAGATGAGAGAACTGAGGCTAGGACAGCCGAGATGACCCACTTCAATCAGGCAGCTCGTTTGCAGAAAGAGGGTTCAACTTGGTGTGACGCCAGCACCCTCTCGCTGGCTCCCACAGACACACATATTGGGGCGTCAGGAAGGGCACAGGATATTTAGGCCGTGGTTACCTCCGGGAGGCAGAACTTGGGAGTGATTCTTTGTCCCCTCTTTGTATCTTTGTATTTTCAAATTTGCTTTAAAGATTTGAATGTGATTTACTAGTGCAGTCTTTTCAGGCTTTTGTTACTATTATTTTGATCTTTTTAAGGTTTGTTTATTTTTGAGAGAGAGAGCATGAGCGGGGAGGGACAGAGAGTGAGGGGAAGGGGCAGAGGGTCTGAAGCATACACTCGGCACTCACGGCAGAGATCCCAAGGTGGGGCTCGAACTCACAAACTGTGAGATCATGACCTGAGCCAAAGGCAGACACTCAACCAACTAAGCCACCCAGGTGTCCAATTACTATTATTTTTTAAAAGCGGGTCTCAGCCGGGCCCTGGGACACTGTTGCTGGCCAGCAGGAGGCTCCAGGGGAGGGGAGGCAGGAGGGCTGGTGGCTGTAAGCACCATTTGCAGAAGTGAGCCTGGGAGGCCTGGAGGCCTGCTGGGCCTGCACCAGCTGACCTGCCAGCCTCGGCCGGGAGAACACCAGAGGGCCTCATGCCAGGCCGCCTCCACTCTCCCAGCCCCAGCCCGTGCTCGCTCTCTGAGGTAAGGTGAGGCTGAAACAGGGCCAGAGGGAGACCGTGCTCTCCACGGCTGATGGGGAACGTGGCCTGGAGTCTGCAGACCTCGCCTCTCTGACGTCAGCTGCCCCTCGTGCGTGCTCCCAGATCTGGAAATAGGGATGTAAGTGTGGGGGGCGTCTCCCCATCAGAGGTAATCCTGCAGCTTAAATGGGATAGTGAGTGGGAACTTCTTGGCATGGTGCCTGGCACCTAATGAGTGCTCGTTCATTCATTCATTCATTCAGTCAATACATTTTTGCCAAGGGCCTGGCACATACCTCCCAGCGTGAGGAGTGAGTGCAAACACGTGCCCTGGCCTCTCGGTGGTCACGTGCCTAGTGGAGGAAGCAGAAGGCCAAGAGAGACAGAGAAGCCAGCGGGCCATCAGCTATGCTCCGTGCTGTGGAGGAAATATGTAGGGGATATGTCCGGGCGCTGGCCGTGGGGGCCAGGGTACACGTTGGATACGCTGGTCTGGGAAGTCCTCTTGGCTGGGTGACATCTGGGTTGAGAGCTAAGAAGGGCACAAGCCACAGCAAGAGCAAACAGGCAGCAGGTAGCAGCAAGGGGCACAGAGCCCTGAGGAGGAAGGGGCTTGGCTTGCCCTGGGGTGGGGAGGGGTACCAAGCCCTGCGCTGAGTGGTTCGAGGAGACAGGAAGGTAGGAAGACGCCAGCTCAGGAAAGCCTGGGGACCCAAGGCAGGGCTTGCAATTCAGGCCAATGAAGAGATGTCTCCCGGGGAGTTAAGAGTGGGCGACTGAGTCCAGGTAGTAGGTGATGTAGTTAGCATAAGAGTGTGGCTGCCCAAGAAGGGTGGGATTTCAGAGGTCCCTGGTTTCCTGGGAACTCCCTTCCCTCGGGGGTGCCCGTGGGCTGGACACCAGCAGGTGTCAGCACAGGCCCCGAGGACCTCCTCTAGTTGGGGGCAGGAGATGCGGTGCCATGGGAACTCGGAAGGGCACCAGAGCCCTCGGCCAGCACCCAGGTGCCACATGGGTCCTGGGCACTTTGGCCCAGCAGGCTCAGCTGGCATCTGAGAGGCACCAAACCTAAGTGCAAACTTTCTTTCCTTCATCCCACATTTAATGAATGCCTACTATGTACCTGGCACGGAGCTGCTCCAGGGTATAATGGGCCCAATGACAAATGTGCTGTCCTCAGGGAGGCGCTGGCCAGTGGACAAGATGGAAATTGGCCAAATAAGGCACTGACATCTCCAGCAGGTGATGAGAGCCAGTGGGAAGCTGTAAGGCGAGGCCAGGATGAACACAGCGGGCCGCAAGCTGGTTGGAGGGTCGGGGACGCCTCCACTGAGACTTGAAGGGTGAGCTGGAGGAAAGCAGGTCGAAGCAGCAGGAGAGTGACCCCCTGTGAGCTCACAAGACTCAGCGACTCGTCCCCAGGTCACAGAGCTCAGCATCAGGGATGCAAACTCCAAATCCAGGTCTGTCTGACCCCCACTACCCCCATCTTTGGGCCACGGCAGGCTGCGGACCATCGTGGGTCGAGTGATCTGTCTGTCCAACAAGGGCTCTGGGGACCCTCAAGAAGCCCTTAAATGAGCAGAATCCGTGAGACGCTCATAGGACAGGTGAGGGCAGGGATCAGCAATGGGGGGTCTGTGGCCAGCGGTGGGCAGGGGCTCAGGCAGTGCACGGTCAGGACTCAGACACTCGTGTTCTCCTGGGACGTTAACCATTAGGGAGTGGAGCAGGACATGAATCAATGATTCCCGAGTGTCCACTACGGCAGGGACATGATCACTGCCTGGATGCCAGGGAGGCCACAGGGAACAGAAAGGGCAAAAGTCCGTGCCCTCCTGAAGCCCACCATCCAGCAAATTTCACTTAAGTCTCTCCACAGCCTTCCGGTGGGTTGGCCTCTCCCAGTTTGCAGCTGGCACTGGGGCTCACTCACAGAGGCTCCCCGGTCCGTCTAAGTCACCTTGCGGTGAGTGGCAGAGACAGGAGGCAGACCTGGGCCTGGTTGAAATGCACACCCCATGCAATCTGCCCAGCGCACCCCAAAGTCTGGCAGGGGAAGACACACAAGGTGAGGAAAGGTCAGCGGCTGAGCTGGGCTGCCAGGGGAAATGGAGAGACTTCTAGAACCAGTATTCTTACAGCACATCGCCAGCAGCCAGAACTGAGGATCAGGAAAGGGCCTACAGGATGACCCTACCGTCCAGGACTCTGGTCTTACAGGGAGGAATCTGACGCCAACAAATGCCCCCCGGTGCCACCCCACACGAACCTCCCTCCACCACGCCTGGTGCATGGCCACAGCCCCCCTCCCACCCCCCACCCCTCAAAGGTCCTCTGAGGCCAAACCCAGGAAACACCAGCAGCCGGGCAGTGTGTTCTACGGGAAAGCTGGTCCTGAGGATGACGGCATCCGGCTTCTAACGCGGAACTTTTCTCCCCAAAGCTTTGCCTTCTGACTTTGATGCAAAACCTCTGACCCAAATTCGCTGCCTGGGGGCAATTTTGTCCGTCCCACCCGAGCGAACACCTCCTTACGCTTCCTCGTGGCTGTCTCTGTACTGTTGGCTCCTTTGCAGGGAGTGAGTGGCTGCCTTAGTGCACGGCACCCTCTGTCTTTACAGCCTCCGAGGCTAGTTTTCTCGATTCCAGAAATGGGTCCACGCTCTGGACGCCCACCCTTCAGGGTCCCCAGGGGGATTCGTGAGCAAGTACAGGAAGCAGCCAGCTCAGCACTCAGCCACCACCGTCTCCACCAAGCGGCGATCTGCCTTTCCCTCCTGCCCGTTCTCACCGTGCGACCTGGTTCTGGGGGGACCGTCACCCATGCCCAGTCTGCCGACAGTCACCCACAACTCTGGGCTTCCATGAGACCCGAGGAGGAGGAGCACCCCAAGGGCTGCCTTACAAGGTGCAGATCCTACATGACAAGCTGCTGTACAGACCACAGGTAAGTCAACAGAGCCTCCTCCTTCCCTCCAGGGATTCTGAGCAGACAGAAACATAAACACAAAGGAGCAGAAAGATGCAAACGTATCACATAAATCCAGGGGGGTTCTCACAAGATATTTCACTCTGCCCCAAAGAGAGGAGACAAGAGTCCCTGTAGGAAAGGGGAGGCGGTAAGAGACAGGGTGTGAAGAAGGCCCGGGTTCTGGCACCAGAGTTGACCCTAAGTCACTCCATGGCTGGGACATAGCACCTCCCCATGCGGTCCCGGGAAAGCACAGGGCAGGCGGAATGAGCCCCAAATGCCTCCCCACAGGGACATTCTGTGGTTCTCAGCAGAGATGGGCAAAGAAGATAAGGTGCGATTTCTTTTTCTCTAGTTACAGCCACATTCCCTCCATTAGCATGCGGCCTGGGATCAGACCCATCTGTGTCCAGGCTCAGGGTCATGTCCCCACAATCAGAGCACCAGTGACCCGGGCAATCCCCAGGGAAGGGCAGGGTATCCTGGTTCAGTCCTCTACCTTGCCAGGCACCGAACGCCTTATGGGAGCAGACGGCAAGGCCAGGACCCATTCACTGGGCCCTGGGGGCAGAAGGGAACCTGGCGGGCCCAGCTGCTCATTTGCTTCTGGCCTCTCCCCCAAGCACTGGTGGAGGTGGGTTCTGAGAATGGCCACTGGCTTCATTCCTGCGGCGGGGGGAGAGCTTTGGTGAGGCTGGTGGGAAATCACAGCCAGATGTCCAGGAGGAACCGCTGGGCAGCCTTTCCACCTCCCCCTGGACTAATGCAGCTGGCCAAGGCAGAGCTGTAACTAGAGATGAGCTGAGGCTGGAGGACACGGCGGGGCCCCTGCCCACATGCCCTCCTTCCGTCCAGGGCACCCGCTGGGGCTGCACGTCCCATCACAGACTGCCGCCGCCCCTAGGGGTCTGCAGCCGGAGGGGCCAGCCTGGGGTGGCATGTGGAGGGGTCACCTGCCTCTGTGCTCCTCCACAGCTGTGGTTCTCCCCCGCCCACAGCCCGGGCTCTGCTGCACCTGCCGCCCCACACCTGGAGAACGAAGCTGACGGGGCTTCAGGGGCTGCCATTCCTTCTCCGCGTAGCTGACCACGAACCAGCTGCCCAGTCCCTCCAGCCTCTGGCTTCTCACGAGACCATTACTATGTGCTGGGCTCACCGTTCAACTCTCTACCCACACTTCCTCGTTTCCAGCCCATCCCTCCACCCACCCACTCCCGCCCCTAAACCCTCTTCTTGGGGAACACCGCCCCATATGCCCATCTATGCCAATTTCCTTTAGCATAATGCCCTCAAGGCCCATCCACGTTGTTGCAAATGTAGGACTTCCTCGGTTTCTTATACTCCATTGTACGTCTACACTACCACCTTCTACCCCTCCATCCACACGTGGATGCGGACAGTTACGTTGTCTCCACGTCTTGGCTTCTGTAAATAATGGTGCAACGAACATGAGGGTGCAGGTATCCTTTCCAGGAGGCAATTTCCCTTCCTTTGGATACATTTCCAGAGCTGGGATTGGCGGATCATAGGGTAGTTCTATTTGTAATGTTCTGAGGAACACTGTTTTCCAAGTGTCTGCACCAATTCACATTCCCACCGACAGCACACAAAGGTTCCCTTTCTCCTCCTCCTCACCAGCACGTGTTATTTCGAATCTTTTCAACAGCCCTTCTGACAAGTGTGAGGTGCTCTCTCACTGTGGTTTCCCTCATATTTTTTACATGCTAACGTTTCAATGTGTTGTTTTTTTCCCCCTGAGATAGAAGTTCTGTGTGAACAGGGCTGTGCCTGTCACGTGAAGCCCCACACCCCCATCACCTGCAGCCAGTTTCCAGCTCCCGGGAAGCACTTAATCAAGACTTCCAGAACTGATGGATAAAATGCTGTAGCAAAACGATCGGATGGGTTTCTCATTCCTATGTTTCAGATGAGTAACTGAGCCAGACAGCTCATGTGACTTTCTCAAGGGCATATGGGCAACAGAGAGCACCTGCTGTGTGCCAGGCGGCTCCCCTCTGGGCCAGGCAGCACCTACTGTGTGCCAGGCGGCTCCCCTCTGGGCCAGGCAGCGCCTACTGTGTGCCAGGCGGCTCCCCTCTGGGCCAGGCAGCACCTACTGTGTACCAGGCGGCTCCCCCTGGGCCAGGCAGCACCTACTGTGTGCCAGGCAGCTCCCCTCTGGGCCAGGCAGCACCTACTGTGTGCCAGGCGGCTCCCCCTGGGCCAGGCAGCACCTACTGTGTGCCAGGCGGCTCCCCTCTGGGCCAGGCGCTACTCCAAGCATCCTCTGTACTTCAGTGTATTGAATCTTCACGGGAGCAGCTGTCTTATGATGGACAAGCCAAGTGCAAAGATTACACGACGAGTAACAAGATGATAAATAGCAAACACAGGACTTCAACGCTGAGCTTCCAGAAGGGGGGCAGGGAGGGAAGGAGGGAGAGAAAGAGAGAAAATTCTCTCTAGCCTAGAATTTTAATAGGCCCTCACTGCAGGGTTACTGGCTCCTTCTTTCTTTTCTTTTCTTTTTTCCTCAATATTTATTTTATTTTTTTCCCTCAAATTTTTTTTTAAATTTTTTTCTCAACGTTTTTTTTTTATTTTTGGGACAGAGAGAAACAGAGCATGAACGGGGGAGGGGCAGAGAGAGAGGGAGACACAGAATCGGAAACAGGCTCCAGGCTCCGAGCCATCAGCCCAGAGCCCGACGCGGGGCTCGAACTCACGGACCGCGAGATCGTGACCTGGCTGAAGTCGGACGCTCAACCGACTGCGCCACCCAGGCGCCCCTATTTTTTTCCCTCAATTTTTAAAAACTGCAGTGTGGTTGGGGCGCCTGTATGTCTCAGTCGGTTAAGCTTCTGAGTCTTGATTTCAGCTCAGGTCATGACCTCACAGTTCATGGGTTCGAGCCCTGAGTCAGGCTCTGTGCTGACAGCATGGAGCCTGCTTGCGATTCTCTCTCTCCCCCCTCTCTCAAAATAAATAAATAAACTTAGAAAAACTGCAGTATAGTTGACATACAGTATCACATCAGTTTCAAGCGTACAACATGGTGATTTGATATTTTTATACATCGCGACATGACCCCACTATAAACGTAGTTACCACCTGCTCACACAGTTATTACAACAATATGGACTATTTTCCCTATGCTGTACTTTTCATCCCCATCACTTATTTACCTTATAACTAGAAGTTGAAACCTCTTCATCCGCCTTCACCGATTCCATTCCCCCCACCCCCTCCAGCAACCACCTGTCCGTTCTCTCCCCCACCTGTTCAAGCTCCTAGACCAGGGAGCCAAAGAAGCCCATGGGGACCCCGCTCACTCCCACCCTCCTGTTCACCATCTTCCATTGTATATGTTACCTCTGTTGACAACAAATTACTTTATCCAAAAAAAATATGGTTTTAGGTGCTTGAGGCCCTTTGTGGCATCGAATCCACAAATGCCTGGTGGACCACAGTGCCTTAGACTCCCTTGGGCAAGGCCCAGTTGCCCACCTAGTGACAACAGAATGTGCCGCACAGGCTGATCACCTGTGTGATGTCAGGATAATCTGTTGCTGAGCCAGAGTTCCCAGTCAGACGTTCCCAGTCACCCCTTCTAGAATGTGCACCAAGGTGTCACTCTCATGCAAAGCAAGGAAGAGGGTGAGAAGCTGGCCTGCACGGGTCCAGCCGCCCAGGGCCCCTCTCCCTCCTGATCCCAGCACAGGGACCTGGGCCTGATGTGAAACCATGAAGACTTCTGTGGCCCATTTTACCTCCAGGTTCCAGTGAGCAGAGAATTGCATCAACGGGTGATTTTCACCTCCAATGACTAAATTTCTGCATCAAGGACACCAGGCGAGGAGGGTAGGAATGTGGGAATGGGCCCCAAGAGCTGGCTGCGTTCTCTGCCTCCTGTATGTTTACTCGCTAGTCTTGTGGCTTCTCTGCACGCTGGCTGATGTCCCTCTGAACCAGGGAACCTGGGGGCAGTGAGGACCGGCTCTACACTCACTCAGGCCATACACTCGACAGACATTCACAGAATCTCCGCAATGTGCCTACGTGGGAGAGTTCTGCATGCTGGTTTCCAGATGAGGAAACTGAGGTTAAGTCCTCTGCCCAAATCCACACAGCTGGCAAATAGCAGAGTAGCGTGTGTGCGCATGCGTGTGCCCTGTGTCTTAGTGTATGTGTGTGTCTGTGTGGGGGTGGGGGATAGGTGGGTGAACTCAAAGAAACCAGAGCCTATAATTAAAAGGACAAAGACAGACACGTTTTACAGCAAAACAAGTCACCTAGAACCTGCTTTACCAGCAGATTTCCTTCCACTTTCCAGTTAAATGTGAACTTGTATCAGAAGCACTGCAATTACTCAGCCAACTCTTCTTGGAAAGCCCCTAGACGCTGTGTAACCCCCGGGTCCCACTTGCTCTCTGACAACTATGAAGTTCAGCTAGGACGAGGCCAGCTGCAGGATGTGAGAGGCTCTCAAAATTGTACTTTCTCCACGTATTTAATTATACGGATGCATATTCCTATGCAGACATATAGAGAGAGGCTGTGCATATGCATATTTACATTTCGCAAGTAGTACTAATTTAGTTGTGGCCACTAGATTGTACCCCTGTATCAACTCTAAACTAAAACCACCGTGTGAAACACGTAGTCTAACCTCTGTGAGCTTCTAAAGCGCCTGGCATGACATGACCCCAGTAAATGAGATGGTCCTGCCCATGTGGGTGCTTACGTGGGACGGCACCAGGGACAAGGGGTGCTGTGGCTGGCACGAGGCCCTGCGGCAAGTCAGTGCCATGGGGAGGACACTGACTGGCATCTGACCCAGGGTCCTGTCCAGTCCAGTTGGGATGTGAATCCTTGTCTGAGGCCAGGGAAGGTAGGAGGCTTTCTTAAGGATCTTGGGTGACCCCTAAAAATGACAAACAGAGCAGGGATCCATAACACAGCTGCACACATGGGGGTAGCATGACCGTTGACTGTGCTAGAGGAGAGGGAGCCTCTAAGGTGAATCCCACTCACCCCATTCAACACCCAAGGAGGAAACTGAGGCCTCCATAAAATATCCTACTCAGGGTCACAGAAGACTTAGTGACAGTGACTTCAGATTCCCAGCCATCGTTTCAGAACACACTGTCAGAGGTCAGCAAACTTCTTCTTCTGTAAAGGGCCAGAGTGCAAATAGCCTTTGTGGGTCATGCGCTCTCTGTCACAACTGATCAGCTCGAGGTTGGGGTGTGAACACAGCCACAGACAATATGTGAACAGGCTGGCAAGCCATATTCCAGCAAAACTTAATTTGAAAAACTGGTGCCTGGGCAGATTTGCTCTGCGGGCTGTAGTCTTGACTTCCTGAACGGGCCGGTGTCCATTACAGAGCTCAGTATCCATGAACTTCTAGATTCTGCTAGATTCCCTTCCTGTGACAGGGGGCTCAGATCCTGCCATGTCACCTTTGGGCACTCTGATGTTTGGCAAGTTCTATTTCATACAGGCTTTGCATAAAAATCGTGCAATAGCACCGTGATAATAAGAACCACAGTCAATGAGCTGCCAGATTGGTAAATACCATCTCAATTTTACAGACGAGGAAATCAAGTGTCTGAGAGGTGATGCCCTTGCTGAGGGGTCCCTAGCTGGCAGGTGGCAGAGCTGGGATTCCACTCCAGTTCCCCTGCCTCAGATCAGGGTCTTGATGCAGAAACTATGAGTCCCCTGCGTACAAGCTCCAAAGGGGGCCTTTTAAGTGCATATTCCCCCTGCTCTAGGGAGTAGGTGGTACTATTACCATTTCCATTTAACAGGGAAAACTAAAGCTTAAGAAAGTAATCTGTCCAAACAGAAACCTGGACTTAACCCAGGCTTTTAGATCTGAGTCCCATCTGCTAAACGAGAAGACTATAAAGTCACATCTCCTGAGGGACAGAAGGCAGGATCCGAACCCAGGCCTTCCCTGAATTCTCGTCCTGGACTCCTGCCCTCCACCCGAAACGATGCTTTCTCACAGGGGCCATATTGCCTCCCAGGGGCAAACACTGCTCAAGGGAGGGGGTGAGCAAGTCAAAGAGATCCCATGGCTTGGGCCCACCCAAGTTCAAGCAGCATAAACAGACTGTATTCAATCTCAGAGAAGGAGGCAATTGGGAGGAAAATGCAACATTTATACAGAGTCGTTTAGGGGACATAACAACAAAAAAAAGAAAGCTTGAGAAACACCTCCCTAGGTGAAAGGTAATCACCGTTCCAGAAAATAGTATATGTACACGTGCACATATACATAGATAAAATTTGTGTATGTGTTATATGTAAGTTATACTTGTATACACAAATTTCACATGTACACACATACACATACATGTACATGTGCACACACGTGTTTCCACACATGTACATATATACATGCATGCACATTTATGTACACATATGTATGTGCATGTGTGTACACATGTGTGTATACTTGCATGTATGTGTGCACATGCATGTCTGCACGTAAGTGCATATACATGCATATGTATATTTGTGCATGTATACATGTGTGTATATACATGTATGTGTGGATGCATTTGTATATGTATATGTGCACACACACATATACATATGCATATGAATGTGTGTGCACACATGTGTGTATACATGTGTGCATATATGTGAGTGCATATGTGTGCATATATGTGTATGTATATACTTATGTGCATTTACATGTGCATATACTTGTATGTGTGTACACACATGTATTTGTATGTGCATATAGCTAATTGTGTGCACACATGTATGTGCATGTGTGTGCACACACGTGTGCATATGTGTGTGCATGTGTGTGTGTGGGTGTATCTGTGTGTGCGTGTGTGTGTATAGCAAAAGCAAAGTGCATAGCATGTGCTCAGGGCCACCACTGTGCCCAGTGCTTCCCATGTCCAATCCATGAGACCCCCATGACACTCCACAGTGTAGGAATGGTGCCAGCATCTCTCTGTATGGCCGGAAGGAGGCTGGAAAGACGCTAGGTACCTGGCCTGACTTTTCAGAGGGCGGGGAGGCAGAGCTGGGCGTGACGAGCACCAGCTCCAGCGAAGCGGAACTGCCCTGCCTGAGCACACTCTTGGAGGAACCGCCTGCGGGCACACACATGCAGGCACATGCGGAGTCCAGCACGAGGGAGACAGCACTACACTATCGTGAGAAGCCAGGACCCAGAAATAACGTGAGTGGTGGTCCGTCCAGAGGGTGGGGGGTGTGACAGCACACGCTCCCCCCTTCCCCAGCACAGTGGGACACACTCCCTGGCCCTAAGGGGCTACGGGCAGAATGTCCAGTTTTGACACATGGGCCTTGGTTTCAGGAAGAGACAGCAGTCAGGCAGGAGCACACACTGAACAGCTCCCAGGGACCCTTTCCAGGCACGGGCCTGGCTGGGCACAGCTGGGGACACTCGCCTTCCCGGATGTGTGCAAATTAAAAATAACTGAAGGCTGGCTTCAGTTTTCCATCATTTCCCATAATTTTCTTATGAAATGTCCCAGCACATCATCAGAATTAGGCAGTCCGATTACAATTTCTAGGGAGTGACCCTGATCACAAGTTTTCCCAGGAGAAACTCCCCATGACCCGTAGGTAAAGGGCGGGCCCGGCCGGAATTGCTTCTTGAGGCTGATGTGGTCCCAAGGGCCAAGCCACAGACATCCACGTGGCGGCTCCAATCCCACAGCTGATGCTGCCACAGATTCCTCTCCGGCCTTCAGATCCATCCAGAGGACGGGCTGGGTCTTGCGGCCACACACGTTCCCAGATGCCCGTGTGTGTGTTGGGGGAGGGGGATATATGTCTGTGTGTATATGTGTGTATGTGTGTTCTGTGTTTGTGTTGTATGCGGTGCGTGTACAGACGTGTATATGGTGTTTGTGTTGTGGACGTGTGATGTGTGTGCATGTGTGTGTGTTGGGGAAGGAGAATATATGCCTCTGTGTGTGTGTGTGTGTGTGTGTGTGTGGTGTTTGTGTTGTATGTGGTGTGTGAATAGATGTGCACATGTCTGTGTGGTTCTGTGTTGTGGACACGTGATGTGCGTGTGCATGTGTGTTGTGTGTGTTGTGTGTGGTGTGTGTATAGGGTTTGCGTGTGCAAGTGTGTGTGTGTGGTGTGTGTCCTCGTGGTACCACCAGTCTCCGGGCAGGCAGAGGGATGTGGTGATGGAGGCAGGAGTGTGGTCAGAAGGAACTGGTCACTGGGGTCAATGCCACCAGCAGCCTGTGCCTTCTTTGAGGACTATAACACTCAGGTCCAGAGGGAGACGAGGCCCAAAGAAATTCAGGCCGGATGTGTGACTCAGGCATGCCAACGGCTGACCCAAAGCCCTTTTCTTGGGCATTACTACCGGTCATCAAGGGGACAGAGTATTCCTGGCTCTACTTCTGGCCAAGGGAAGACTCGTGGCTGGACGCCTTCTACTGCACACACCTGGAAATGTTAAGCTGGGAAACGAAGCCTCAACTTCCACCTCCTGAAGTGGGGGGTAACAACCCCCCCCCTCCAGCACGCAGACTGCACGCCTACCTACCCCAGCTGCCTCTGCCTGGAGCTCTGGGCGTGGACTGATCCTTGCCATCCCAAGCTCAACTCAATTCTTCTCTTCTCAAGGGGACTTCCTCTAGGAACGTCACTCTACATGCAGGATCACAGGTGTCTTATTCAAGGAGGAACCCTGCGCCTCAGAACAATGTCTGTGAGATAACGGGGGATCCATTACAATGTGTCGGGAAAAAAATGACCCAATACTGTAGAGTCCTTAAAACATCCACAGTTGTCAGGTGTGTCTTTAAAGGTCCATCCAGTCCATTCCTAACTATGTAAATAAGTTGTGTTGTTTACTGAAAACGCACCACAAAAAGAAAAAAGGACAAAACAAATTATCAAGTGAACCTAATAACTCACTTACAAGGCAATGGCCTGTTGATGAGCACAGTACAGAGCAAGGTGAGCCTTCGATGGCCACAGTGCCCACAGCGGGGCTAACCTGTGCCCCATCATGACAAAGGAGTGCGTAAGGAGGCATTCACCCTGCACACAGGGAGCCGGGCTCGGGGGGACGGAACGAAAGCAGGGGCACCCACTGATTAAATGTAGAGCTGGGGTACAGACGCCAACATTTTTCCAGTGAGAGTCACAGGGGAACAATAAAATTAATCTCCCTGCCACACAAAACAAGTCAGTCTCCCTCTCTCTCCCCGCCTCTCCCCTCCCACCATATTGGTAAGTATAATATCCAGGAGTCTGGACTCTCATTGGAACAGCAACACAGCTAAGCACAAACACACCAACAAGAGACAGACAGAGACAGGGTGACCACGTGTCCTATGACAATGCACCACAGAAACATGGGAAACCCACACTGGGGTCTCAGCCTGGGAGCTAAGAGACAGGACCCAGGAAAGAGGCTCCTGCTCATGGGAGAGGGGAGAGAGGACCACCACCGAGTGTCCCCGAAATAGAAGGAGGAGGAGGGTCCAGCTGTGGCCAGCTGGCATTCCACAGGCTCACTCACGCCACCCGATAAGCTATATAAAGGTTGTTTTGTGGCCACGACAGAGCCCGGGGTGGAGAAAGCTCTTAATTACAGCCAGTGCTCTGGGGTTGGGCCCCGTCCGCAGCCTCCGCCCCACACACTGCAGGAAGCCAGGCTGAGATTGAGTCCCCTGGGAACCCGGTCAGGCCGCAGAGGCAGGAGCGGATGCCACGACACGGAGGCACCTCCCTGCATGAGCCCAAGGCCGGGGGGACAGTGAGCCACATACTGTTAGCTTTACTCGTTTGCTCAGCAAACAGCCACTGGTCCCCATGTGAGCCAGGCCTGCAGCAGGAACCAGCACCGTTCAGCATCAGAAATCCAAAGGATCACAGAGGGGCGGCCTGGCAGGCCTGACTCAGGGCGGTGGACACAGTCACCTCTCCCTGTGACCCCCTGGCGAGCCATGCAGGCACCCTGTGCCTCAGTGCTGCCCACAGCATAGGGAGAGCCAGGAGATCTGTGTTGGGAATTTGGGGAGACATGAATGACATGGCGATTTAAAGATGCTCCCTAAACACCACAACTTCCTGGAAAGGACTCGGGACCTGGGTCAGACAGAACTGGGGGTAAACTCCCAGATCTCCTCCTTGCCTGCCGGGCCACCCTGGGGAGTGACTCTGACCCAGTCATCACGGACACTCAGGGGCAGTCACGGTGCAAGCCAGCACTGGGTGTGTGTGGCACACGCGAACTCTGACGGATGTAAGCACAGGGTTAAGTCGTAAACACACTGGAACAAATAAATTAGCAGCACGAAGTATCCTATCTGCAGCCATGACCTAGGTGGCAGGATAGCAGGCTGGAATTCTAATGCAGCTCTTAGCAGAGTGTTGAACAAAGGCATCTCGAGATCCTGAGAAAAACAGGTCAGGTCCATAGGTGGCCAGGGACACTTGGGACAGAGAAGCTTCTGCAACCACCACCCCAGAGATGTTCTGTCCGTCTCAGGTCCCCTCCTGTTCCCACACTGCCCCCTCCTCGGCTCACCTGGTCCCTCTCAGCTGGGCTTCCAGACCAGACCAGCCACGGCTCACAGACCCCAACCTGTGCTGCCTTAGGGCTGCAGACACTGGCCCCTCAACCCCTGTACACGATCTAAGGTTCATCTTCCCCTCTGAAGGGCAGCCCCGGGGAGCCTGCCGTCCCTCAGAGCCACCCTGCCTCCCATCTGTGGCCAAGCTGGAGGGAAAATGGGTTCTGGATGCAGTTGGACCTCAGTCCATCAACAGCAGCAACAGCAGCGTCTGGTGCTCAGGGACCAGCAGACACCCTGGCTCCATTCGTTCACCTCTGGTGGCGTTGGGTTTGTCCCACTCGACGAAGCCGGGTGGCATCGTTGGCATGATTTAGCCCATCCCAGCCAGCCCGCCTTTTCCAGACCTTCATCAGCCTTCAAAATCTAACCGTTTGTCTCTGCTCGCCAAAATACGGGTGAGTTCAATATTTCAGTTCTTTTTGGGAATGATGTCGGGTTTGCCGAATATTCTTATTCTTTGCATCTGGAAGAGGGTAGTACTTCTAACATGCAGATCACAACAGCAAACACAGAACTAACTGCCAGTCTCCACCCTTAGGTCTAGGCGGCTCCTTTCACTTCCCGGGCTCTGTTCCGGGCACTCGGAAACCACAAGGAACAGAGTTTGCCCTCGTCAAGCTTATTCTTGTGTGTGAAGACAGACCCCGGGCAGATAAACTACCAGACACATGAAACTGCACGTGGTAACAGTGTCCACACTCCATCGTGTAATTAGCTGCCACTTTCCTGCCGTCTCAAGGAGACAAAAGGTCCCCAAGGACAAAAAAGAATATCCGATCCATCACCGCATCCTGGCCCTTGGCATGGCCCCCAAAGGAGGAATCACTCAGTGTGTGGTTGCCGAATGAATGAATGAGTAGGTCGGATCCAAATGAACGATCACTACACCAAAAACCCCACGTCGTTAGTCTGCGAATTTCCAGATCATCAGTGCAAAGCCCCTATTCAGAACAGCTCCTATTTGAGTTCCGAAGTCACCCAAAGGCATCTCCTCTGTGCCCAGGGACTTCTGGTCATTTGGATTTTGTGATGCTCCTGGATTTAATCTTACTCGATGCGGTTCAGTATCTTACTGTTAGCTATCTTTTTTTATTTTGCTTTGTTTCTAATTGAAGCAATTGTAAGGGGATTTTGTTTCATTCATCACCAGAGTAGACCAGGCCCTAGTCAGCTTACATCTGTATTTACAAAAGCAGATTCCCTCCAGACAGCTGAGCATAACTTAAATCTTCTGTCTGTTCAGGCATTTGGAGGACCCCGGCCACTGTGAGTTTTCTGAGCGTTGTCATGGGGAATACGTGGTGTCCCCGGCTGGCCAGCATCAGTGTCCATTTCTCTTGGTTACAGGGCCCCTGTTTCCCTGCATGGGTCACACATCCTCCCTTGAGGGGGGTGGGGATGGAAACTAGGACAGGGTCATGTAGTTTAGGCCCCAGTCAGCCTCCTTCCACTCTGGAGCTACAGTTTTGGTCTGGGGAGAGTCTCAGGCCCACACTTCTCTGTCAGACCAAATCCAGGCACGCTGGGCCCCAGTCTTGTCTGTCCTGGGGCTGGAGTCTCACATGGCCCTAAGATTCTCCACAGGTAGCCCCATGTGCCCCCCCACACACCTGTTCTCCCCTCCTTCGCTACTATGTCGCCATCACCTGGGCCCCTTGTTGGCTGCCGTCAGACAGGCTCAGGCCAGGGGAGGAGGGGAGATGAGGGGAGGGACAGAGGGCGGGTGGGGGCTTCCTTCCTGCTCCCTCTAGGCCATAGCTGAGGCAGCAGGTGCCTTCCCTGAGGGGACTTCGGCTCCTGTCACACAGCCTCCTCCCCCCACGGGGGTCTGGACACACCTCCGCCCTTGCCATCAGCCAGCTCCCCTCGCTGCCCATTCTCAGGGCCTCAGTATCCCTCACCGACCCCACCCCTCTTCAGTGAGCCATCCGTGCCAGGACCCAGATACAAAAGGCTGCCAAGGACGGGGTTAGGCCAAGAAAGAACCTAGAAACGGCAGGGGTTGAGCGAGGCCTGGTCTCATCACTCAAGCCCGCCTGACCTCTGGCCTTTCTGTTGTGTGTGAGGTCAATCTGCTTTATTCCCCAAGCCCGTTAGAGCGGGGTCCTCTACTGCCTGTGAGCGGAACGCTGTCCTCGACTCAGAACCGAGGTCAGCGATGGCACAACCTGAGTCCCGGGGCCTGGTGGGGGGCGGCCAGTGCATGGAGGCTGAAGCCCCGGATTCCATCCCCAGCCCTGCTTTAACTGGGGAGCACAGCTCAGTGACTTGGCCTCTCTGGGGCTGTCCTCACCATTCCCAGTACCAACCCCCAGGCATGGAAGTTCTTCAGAATCTACACTCTGCTTGGCCCAACTCTAGAACCAGTCTGGACCGAGGCTGGCAGGAAGACACAATGCCAGTGGGCAGGGTCTAGAGGAGCACCCATGAGCCACCACGTGGGACTGAGCCACCACGTGGGACTCTCACCACGTGAGAGTCAGGCTGGGCCTGACTCTCATCAGCTCAGAGGTCAGTCCTGAGCCCTGGCCCTACCACACTGCCTCTCCTGCCTCCCTGCTCTTTCCCATCCTGGCTGGATCTCTCCGTCTGGCTCCTGCTACAGGCCTAGCAGCTGCCCCTTCCGGGAGCCTAGCAGGCTGCATGCTGTGAAAAGATCGCCATGATGTGCGTGGTTGCAGTGCGGGTCAAGGGAAAGTCCACGGCCAACGCCTTCTACACTACTGCATAGGTTTCCTTCACTTGGCACTCAGGGCATCAATCTCCTCATCTGTGGAATGGGTGTAGTCCTCGTGCTCCATGTATCCCCAGCACCGTTTGTCCCTGAATTTCTCCAGCAGTCCTATAAAGGGTCTCCTATCTGACTGTGTCACACCCCTGCACAAAACCCTTCCACAATTCATCTGAGCACACAAGGCCCTCCTTTACTGAGAGTCGGACAATCATACAAAACCACCAACCCTAGTTCCCTCCTTTACCACGGCAATGCAGGTCCATGATTGTTCACAGACTGCATCATACCACCCCTCAATCCCTCATCCTACAGCTCAGGCATGTCCTGCTAAATGGTCTAAGCGTCACCTCCTCCAGGAAGTCCTCCCTCATTCTCAGGGTCATCACCGAGCACAAACACGGTAGGACCCCCTGAGATTCTGTGGCACGTTTATTAAGGTCACCCCCACTGTATTAAATCCCTTTTTATGCGTCTTTTTGGCCATCTAGACTATGAACACTCCAAGGGCAGGGGCTTTGTCTTCTCTTTGTCTACAGGCCCAGAACTCAGCACAAGGCCCCACACACACTAGATCTCCAACACGTATCTACGAATAAGTGAGTGGAGATTAAGTAGGGTGGGGCCAACAGAGGAAAGAGTCACAGAAAGGTAAAGGGCCCGAGGGCGTTCTGTTTCAGACACAGCTTAGCTGTTTTCTCACAGGGCTGCAGGCCAGGCCCCTTCCCGGGAGCAGACCCTCATGGCTCTCCCAAGTCATGGCCAGCTGCTCCCTCCGCTGGCCCCAACCCCAAGGCCTCCCTGTCCCCGACAAGGGGTGACGTTCTCAGTCCCCAAAAGTAGTCAGCAAAACTGACAGTCCCAGAGGCTGGGACTCTGCTCCCAGCCCCTACCTGCTGGTCTTGGAGGCTAGGGGAGGGGGGGGTGGGTACCAAACACTGGTCATGACCCAGGAAGGACAAGTATCACCCCAATGCAGCAGGCAGAACAGAAGCTGGATACAGGCCAGTGCACGGAAAACCCACTTCTCCCTTCCTGTCCTTTGGGGGAGGCTGTCCTGAGAATGATCCAACAAGGATGTTGGAGGTCAGCCTTCAGGGTCAGATCCCTGCCTGCTGCCCAACCTCCCCATCCCCCATCCCCAGCCACAGTCAACAGATTCCAGACAACCTCGGGTTATCTCAGGGCACCAGGTCAACAGCACTTGACCTCTGAGATAAGCAGTGCCCAACCATGTAAGTGGCTGGCTGGGGGTCACAGAAACCTGCCTTGTGCCCATTTTCTTGGCCCACCTCTCAAGGCAATCCCTGGGGAGAGGAGAGGGCCCCATATATTTCACCTGCCATGTGCCTTAGGGAGGGCTTTGTGTGTAGGTCTCTGACCTCAACGGCCATGGAGGTAGCAGATATGTTCCCACCACAGAAATACAGATTACACTGCTTTGCATTTAAGGATCTCTAAGTCTCTCAGGGTGGGCGGGACTGAGGACCCAGCCCCATTTTAATTTCCATCCAGCCTGCGACCTGGAGGCGGAGCCTGGGGAGGAGCCAGGGTGTGGGCCCCGCCTCCAGCACTGAACTGGTTTTCCCTGGTCACTGAGCCCTGGCAGGTGGACTGTGGCCTGCGCCTGCCATCAGCCCCTGCCCCGACACGCGCCCCTGCCTCCGCCGCCATCCCCTGTCCACTGTTCCTGCTATCGGCCCCTACCCCGTCCCCTGCCGCCAGCCCCTGTCCCCTGCTCCTGCCCCCTGCCCCCTACCCGCTGAGCAATTCAGCACCCCCCCCCCAACCCCGCGCGCCCCGCACCCACTCACTTTCGCACAGGCGGCGTCTCAGCTTGCCGCGGATCTTGTCGATGGCGTTGAAGTCGGACACGTGGAAGACGTGTGCGGACTTGGGCTCCGAGGCGATCTCCTCCAGCTCCTCCTTGAGCGCCGCCCCGACGCCCACGGCAAAGATGCGGATGCCCGCGCGGTGGGCGGCGGCCGCGGCGTCCATCACCAGGTCCTGGCTGCGGCCGTCGGTCAGGAGGATGGCCACCTGCTTGAAGGCGCGGTCCCCGGGGCGGCCGCCGGCCTGCGGCGAGAAGCTGTGGCGCGTGATGAAGCGCAGCGCGTCGCCCGTGTTGGTGTTGCCGCCGTGGTAGGCCAGGTGCCGCGCCGCCGCCTTGACCTCCTCCCGTGAGCCAAAGAGGCCCAGCTCGAAGGCCGTGGCCGGCCGGTCGCTGTAGCGCACCACGCCCACGCGGGTGCGCTCGGGCCCCACCTCGAAGGTGTCTACCAGGTTGGCCACCCACTGCCGCACCTTCTCAAAGTCCTCCTTGCCCACGCTGGAGGAGGTGTCCAAGAGGAAGACCAGGTCGTAGTGCACGGTCTTGCAGCCTGCAGGGGGAGAGGAAGGGCGCCCTGGCCCAAATGCACTGGGAAAGGTCATGCCCTTGGGCCTGGAGGGGTTGGGGGGGGGGGGCGCGCACTCCTGGGGGCCCTGGTCTGGCTGCCTTAAAGCTGCAAAACCTCGGTTCCTTAACTTCTCATGGTGATGAGCGTCCCCAAGTTTGCTGTGAGGTTCAGCTGCCAACATGTGACCCCTTGCATAAAAGGGGTCAACGTTCAGGGAACACCATTGTACCGATTTCCTAAATAGTTTTGGTTTCGGTTACACAGTGACTGCCTTGTTTGTTTGTTTGTTTAAACCTACTACAAATAATGCATGATTTCAGAAAACGCAATCAAAAATGTTTTCAATGCTTATGTTTCCAGCTACGGAGAGTCAGCACTGCCAACCCGCAGCGTGTATACCTGTTGGTTTGTGTCTCTGCATAGTTCCTAGTGCACGTGGGACTTTACTGGACACACTGATACGTGGCTGTTTTCCGCACCTCCTGTGATGTGCTAGAAACCCATCTCCAGGGTGATGCGGCCGGTTTCCACGGCTGCAGGGATTCCACTGCACAGGTGCACGTAATTTATTTAGCCAGCACTCTCGTTGGATGTTTAAACAGTTCACAGCATGCCAGCATTACAGACCACGTAAAATATACCGCACTCAGGGGCACCTGGGGGGCTTAGTCGGTTGAGCCTCCGACTTCGGCTCAGATCATGATCTCGTGGTTCGTGGGTCTGAGCCCCACGTCAGGCTCTGTGCTGACAGCTCAGAGCCTGGAGCCTGTTTCAGATTCTGTGTCTCCCTCTCTCTCTGCCCCCCCCCCCCCCCCCCCTTGCGTTCTCTCTCCCTCTCTGTCTCTCCAAAGTAAATAAACATTAAAAAATTTTTTTAGAATTTCAAAAAACAGAAAAACAAGAACTCTGCATGTATTACACACACACACACACACACACACACACACACACAGATACTTCCTTATCCCTATTCCCACCTAAGCCAGGGCCACTGTTGAATTTTCCGCATCTACCTTTTAAACCCATGCTGCATTGTGCTGCCTGGAGCAGAGGTAAATCCCCCCACCTTCACCGGCTGGCTCCCTAACAGGATTAGAGCTTCTGGAGTGCTTGCCCAGATGTGTGGACTCAAGAGATAATTCCCGGGGAGTTTTTCTCCTTGACACAAAAGGTCATCCTTTTGTCTTTGGGACAATAGTGTTCTAGCCCGGGCAGGGTAATTGCTGCCGTGGACCAAGCAGGACCCAGCCTGTGGGCTGAAATCCTTGAGCACATTTATTTTAAGGGTGCAGAAGGTTTCTTGTTCCTGAGGTCTCACCCAGGGGCCCTTTGGAGCTCTGAGTACATTCTCTCGGGGGGCGGGGGGGAACAGGTCAGGGAAGGGACTGCATCATGTGCATGTGAGAATTAAGTGTGGGTCTCAGGAAGGGCCCTGTCCCCGGAACCGGTGCCCTCAGCTCTGCCACAGGTAAGGGCCGTGTGTGTAAGCCCTGCAGGTAACCGCCCCCCTCTGGCCTGATGTGTTTGACACTACAAAATGAGGGCTTGGGAGAGATGGTTGCTGCCCCCCGAAACGCCCCGCACTTCTGTTTTAATAATCCCGTGTCACCGTGCTCTCAGGACCGTCTCAGTGGACACAGAGCCCCACACTCCTCCCATGAAGACCGGGACGTCCATGGTCATTGCTGTCTTCCCAGCTAGCTGAGCTGGGCAGAGAAATACACGAGGAGACTTGGGGAAAACAACACCGAAACACAGGCCCTGGGGTTTTTGTCTGTGTGTGTTTCCTTTGCAGGCTCAGAAACCTGGCGTGGCTCAGGCGGGCACCTGCCTGTGTTCCCGCTCCTCCCCTGCTGGGGGCTTTGGGCCTGTCTGTGCCTCAGTTCCTCATCTGCAAAATGGGGCTGTGTTTTAGAGCCCGGTGACCTCCCTGCTCGAGGACCCCAGAGAGCAGGCTCTGTGCTCGGCGCCCTGATACCGACCGGCTCGTGTTCCTGACCCCTCCTTCACGCCTCCACGCCGATGGCACCCTCCCCAGGAGGCCCTCAGGCACGTGGACCAACCACTGCCACGACTCACCCCTCCTGCCCCCGGCTGCCTCTTCCGCAGTGAACTTCCCACTCCCCTCTCCCCCGTCTCGTCCAGAGTCTCGTTGCCCTTGCAGTCCTGGCCGCCTCTTCTGGCTGGACCCCAGCGTGTCCATGTCCCCCGGAGTGTGTCCCCAAATCCCTCCCAGAGCAGGACAACACGACACCATCCTACCCCTGCCCTCCGTCCCCAAGGCCCTGCAGGTTCTCTGCACACCCCACGGCCCACTTGGGACGTGTGGTCAGAGCTCATTCTTCTCCTACACCCTCCCCCACACTCACTCACCCACATGCTCTCACACACTTGCACACACACTCACACACTCACCCACATGCTCACTCACATGCACCTAGACTCACACCCACACGTTTGCACACTCAACCCACCCTCACACACGTGCTCACACACTCAGGCTCACACAAACACACGCTCAGGTTATTTCACACACTTTCGTACACACAAACGCACCTCAGACTCTTGCACATGCACACTCATTTGCACACGCTCATTTAGACACAAACTCACACCCGCACAACCACATTCGGCCAGACCCTTGCACACTCATCCACACTCACTCTCACGCATGCACATGTACTCACATTCACAACCTTCACACAAACACACTGCCTCAGCCTCTTGCACACTCATTCACTCTCTCGCACCCCCACCCCCACGCACGGGCACGCACAGCAGCTGCTCGGTGCCCGGTCTGGCACATTCTATGGTGTCCCCACCTGCCCTCTGGGCCCGACAGCCGCCGTCCCGGCTCCACAGCAACAGCAGCCACAGGAGGCAGGCCACGGCTCTCCCGCGCGTGGGAACATGCATCTCTCGGCCAGGAGGAGGCGGCACCAGGCTCTACGGGAACATACCCTGTGTGGACAAGACAACACCTTTAGAGAAGGGCCCCGGCCCGTGTGGGAGGGAGACTCCGCGCCCCCGCCGACCTCTCTCTCAGCCAACGGCGTGGCCCTCGCGCGAGCGAGCCCAGGACGCCTGCCCCGCGGGGGTCACCCAACCCTCCCTGCTTCCGGCCACCAGCAAACACGCACTGAGGACCTGCCGTCCCTGCGGGACTGTGCCTGGGCACTGGCACCACATTCTGATCGCAACCTCCACGTCGGGACGTGGAACAGGCGGTTTTATTTGCCGATATGTTACCAGAGGACATCTTTGTACCTAAGCCTCTGCCCGCATGTAATTATTTCCTTAGGGCCCTCCGTGAGATATCTTGAAAGGACCCTGACAGCAATGACCAAGCTTCTCTCTGGAGAGGCTGTACCGGCTCCCGCCAAGCGGGGGCATATGACGGAGCCCCTCACCGCATCCCTGGCGGCACGGACGTTACCATTCCCTCAGTCGTTGCCAACTCAGTAGGAGAGACCTTGTTTGGGTTTTTATTTTTCTTACTTTCAATGCATTTCTTTGCTCTATGACATTTACTAGCTAAGTGTATTTCTTCTGCGTACCTTATTTTCATGTGGATATCCGCTTCCAAAAGTATTTGTCACCGTTTAAGCCATGAGACAGGAAAGGGAAAACAGCTAATAGGATTCTGAGCTACTTATCAGTTGCCCTCCTGTGCCAGGTGCTGAGGGCGGGCAGGTGAAGGACTCTGAACCACCCTCCCCAAGGGCAATGACACCTGGGAGACAGGTGACACGTGGGCCAGGGAAAGACAGGATAAGAAACACCAGCACAGGGACGTTCAGGGGGTGACAGGAGCACCGGCAGGGGGTAGGGGGTGCTGTCACATGGTTATTTCAGGGGTAGGCCAGGACTCCTGGATGAGTGACACCCAAGCCAATTTTGGAAAACAGAGTAGGACTCCATCAGACAAGAGGCAGTTGATGATTTCAGGCAGAGGGAACAGCATGTGCAAAGTCCCAGAGGAGAGAGAAGGCAGGGCACATGGAGACGTCCCTGGCCACATGGACAGGTATGTGGGCCCTTCTCAGGACAGGTACCTGAATTCCCATGCTGGTCCCTGCCACCCTCAGGGCAAACTGCCCTCGTCTTGCCAGGGCACTAAAGGCCACCTCGCAGGTGCACAAGGTATACAACAGCCCAAATGACAATACCCCAAAAGGATGATACTCAGGAGGTGGCCATGGGAGCAAGAAGAAAGACACTTTCCCAAAATCGTATATGAAGGGGCAGAGGCCAAGGGTCAGGACCTGAGGGTCCAGGGGAAGAAGAGACACAGAGTCAGGGCAAGTCCCACGGGTGGCCCACCCTTCTCATCCTTCAAAGCTATATGAATGCACGGACTCGTCCTTGTTCTTCCTGTTGCCCAGAACCTAGAATAGTTCCCAGCACACAGTGGACATTTGACAAATAAATATTAGATTCAGTAGTGAGCCATGTGGTCATGTCATCTCGTCATCTCAGGTGGCCAGGAGCCATTCATTTGAAGAACATGGACATTTCAAAAAGCCATGAAAGTAACTGAATGGCTGCCATTGATTATCTGCCGTGTGCCAGGTACTTTCTGATTGTTGAGCGAACTCCTGTGACCCTTCAAGGCAGGAATCATCATCCCCACGTGCCAAAGGAGGGGACTGAGATGGAGAAGATACCAGAGTCTGTCTCCAGGTCACCAGAGGATGGACCGGGACTGGAACCCCAGCGCCTTCTGGGCACTGAGCCCATTCTCTTTCCATGACCTCTGTGGATACATAAAATCCAAATATCACCACCAATTACTGAGCCATCATTTTTTAAAATGAAATAAGTAAGAATGTAGACGGAGGAGATAAATTGGTAACAGCCATAGTGTCCAGTGTTTTTCCAGGGCTCAAGAAATTTGATAATTTCCCTCATTGTGGAAACCAGGCTTCTTCCTCCCAAGTCATAGTCTCCAAGTTTCTAGAGGAATCTTGGTCACATAACTTCCCAAATACACACACAAATAAAGAGAAAACAACAGGCCAATGTCTCTTATGAACAAGATGCAAACGTACTTAATGGAAGACTAGAAAACTGAACTCAGTAGCACACTGAAAGGGTTATACACTGCCACCACGTGGGATTCAGCTCAGGAATGCAAGGCTGGTTCAACACTCACATGCCAACCCATGTGATGCACTCACCAGGAGAGCAAAGGACACACAGTGTCCCAACCAATACAGAAACACCTGACAACATCTAACTGCCTTTCACGATAAACACACTCAACACTCTAAGACAATAGGGAACCTTCTTCAGCATGATGAAGGCCACATACGAAACCCAGATAATAACACACCCTACCCCACAGCGGGTTGTTGCGAGGGACTGTCGTAGGAACTGAATAATAAAACTGCATGCAAAGCCCTTAGCCTGATGCCTGATGCCTCGACCGCTCTCAAGTCCACATGGCTGACATGAGCCAGAGCTGGGGCTTCAACCCAGCCCAGACCTTGAGGCCACCCGCCAAACAGGGTCCCTGCAGCTGGGCCGAGCCTGGCCCCGGTTGAGAGCCTCAGAGCTGTCCACACGGTGCCTCTCCATCCTTACAATGACTGCAAGGGGCGGGTGTCGACATCCCCCTTTACAAGCTGAGGCTGAGAACAGGGGACATATCCCGGGCACACCCCACTGCCAAAGAGCAGGTGTGTGTGTGTGTGCGTGTGTGTGCGTGTGTGTGTGCGTGTGTGCACGCGTGTGCACACGTGTGTGTGAAAGGCCACCCAAGGCACTCAGAGACAATCACCCCTTGTCTGTAAGCTCCCCGGTGGGGTGGGGGGCATGTGTCCCCACCGTCCGTCTCAAAGGCCAGCTATTTTGCCCCATGTGGGGCCCAGTGAGTACTGGTTGGGCTGAGAATCCCCAGTCTGGGTGTTTCCCTCTCGAGAAAGGGCCGGGGAGAGCCTGCCGACTGTGTGCCCTGGAAGTGCGATGCCTTTGCCAACACCCTCCCTGAGGTCTCGGCAAACTCACAAGCCGCACTGCTCCCCCACCTCCCAGCGATGAACCTGGCAGGTGCCCGCGGCCCAGACAACTTCACTAGATGCACACGGCCAGTCATGACAGCTGGACTGGCCTCAGGCCGGAGGACACCGAACATGCCCTCTCCTGCTGGAACCGTAACAAGTACCACACCAGGTGAGGGCCTCACAGGTTAAGAGCCCAGAGTATCCAAACAGCAGGTATCAGGAGCTTCCGTGTGCTGTGTGAGAAACAGCACCCAGGGCTTAGCCACCTGCCTGTGACTCCACCGCTCAGGGCGGGGATGCGGTCCCAGGGCAATCTGACCAGAGGCCAGGCTCCTAATGGCTCGGGTGGAGCTGGAGAAACCTGGCTGGAGAAACACTTAACTACTTAAGTAAAGACACAGCGTGGGCAAACAAGCAAAGGATACAGTCAATGAAACCAAATTCTGATCACCCAGCTTACAGGAAAGAAAAGAAGGACAGGGCGTCTGGGCGGCTCAGTCGGTTGAGCACCCGACTTTAGGTCATGATCTTGTGGTCAGTGAGTTCAAGCCCTGAATCAGGCTCTGTGCTGACTGCTCAGAGCCTGGAGCCTGCTTCGGATTCTGCATCTCCCTCTATCTCTGCCCCTCCCCTGCTCACACTCTGTTCTGTCTCTCAAAAATGAACAAACGTTTTTAAAAAATTGAAGAAAAAAAAAAAAAGAAGAGAAGGACATAAAGGGCAAAAGCAGGGAAGAAAGCTGATAATAACCAGAGGGAAGAGAATTTGGGTAAATCAGTCTACTAACTGATTTTCAAATGCTGACCCAGCCTTAGATACCTGATAAAGCCCACTTGGCTAGAGTGTATACCTCTTCTTGTCTATATGTTCGTATTCAATCGGCTAATATTTTGTTAGGGCCTTTTGCATCTATGTTCATGAGAGATATTGGTCTGTCTTTTTCTTTTCTTGGAATGTCTTTGCCTGGTTTTGGGACTGCAGTGATATTGGCTTCAGGGGGTGAGCGAGGAAATGTTCCCTATGCTTCTTTCCTCTGGAAGAGATTGCAGAGGACATGATGGCCTTCTGCCCAGGAATACCTGGAATGTTCATGGCAAAATACCCCCTGAGGTGGGCAGATTCTGGTATGGAGTCCCGGCTTTCCTCCTTAGCCATATGAATGACCATTTTATCCTCATAAAATGGGGGCGATCTCTACATCAGCGGGGTGCTGTGAGGGTTCCGCAAAATGCTTTCTGGGAAGGTGCCAGCACAGACCAAGCATGCAGAAAAGCTGGGGTTTGGGGGAGCCCATCTCCTTGCCTTCCCCAGCCAACCTCAGGTGGCAGTCCCAGAAAGCAAGGGTGCCATGATTCCATCTCTCTCTCTCTCCCTCCCTCTCTCTCTCTCCAGTCTCTGAGCTCTCTCCAGGGCCCAGCTGCCCAGCTGGCATGATGTAGGCCACACCCTGTCCCTGGGAGGCAGAGCTCGGCCATTAGCCTCCAAAAGTCCAGCAATTAATTTGCTGAGCAGAGTTCTTGCCACCAGCCAGCCGATTGCCATAGTAACCAGTGTTCCCTATTCAGGCTCCCGGGGGGGGATAGGAGGGGGAGACACTGAGCAGAACACAATTTAAAGGAAGAAAATGAGATTTGGTGCATTGGAGGGCAGCCCTGGCAGAGAGCACACTGGGTCTGCACAGAGGGTCTGGCAGCTGCCCGCTGCGGGGGAGGGGCCGGGTGGACGGGGGCACTGCTGACATGTTGCCAGGGTGACAGGCGATGCTCTGGGCAGGAATCCAGTGGAGACACAGAAGCATGGCACGAGGAGTCCAACCACTGAGCTCTGAGGTCCCAGGGCCCTTCTGCAGGGCTGTGGGGAAGAGGGAGCCGGATGGCTTGCTCTCTGCAAGGCTGTTCGAGAGCCCAAATAGGGAAGCCAGGGGAGCACTGGAAAGCCTGCATCTTAGATTCAAACTTGGCTCTGTGTGACCCGGAGGGAGTCCTCCTCAGTCAACAAATCCGTACAGAGTACCTCTCGTCCACTGGGAACCATCGGGGGCACTGGCTTCTCCCGGGGCAGCAAGCATGATGACGAAGCTTCTTGACCAGAATTCTTCCTAGCTGTGCAAACCAAGGGCGTCAGTTAACCTCTCTGGACCTCAGCCCTTTCATGTAAGATCGGTATACCCAAGTGACAGGAAGCATTAACTGAGTGACTCCATGTAAAAAGCTTAGAACCATACCTGACCACAGTGAGTGCTTAAGGCACGCTATTTTTGTGATTTTCCAATCCTTTGTCTCCTTACCTATAAGATGGGAACAATATCCCCTCCTTCGTGGATCTGTAGAGGAGATGAGGCGATGGGTGTGATAATCTTTTATAAAGTGAAATGCTGGCCAACATTGCCACAGTCAATGTTGAGGGGAGATTCTCAGTCTGAGCTAATGTTAGCACTTACTAAGGTGCCAGGCCCGTGGGATAGGATACTCTGCGCAGGGACTGCAGCCTAATGGTGGAGACAGACAAACGAGAAGATGCTTACATTTCCCTGCAGTCAGAGCTCTGGTAGAAGGAAGGACAAGCACTGACCTCAGGCCCGGGAGGTCAGCGGAGGCTTCCTGGAGGAGGTGATGTCTGAGCTGAGCCTGGGAAGGTGAAAGGAGAGTAGCCAGGAGGACAAGGGTTGCCTGCACCAGGAATGGATGGTCTCCCTTCGAGGATCACTCGTGGGATAAGCAAGGGGGGCAGTATTTTGCAGGCGGGAATGAAAGCTAAAGGAGAAGGTAAGGGTTTATGGAGAGGCAGGTATTTAGGTTTGAGGACAGAGTGTTCATAAGACCACCTAGGGACTTGTGTGGTGCCCAGAGCAAGGGGCCAGACCGCCTGGAGAACTCCTGGGACCAGTGGAAGCTCTCAGGCACAGGAATGGACATCCATCCTGCAGAGTGCCAGGTGGAGCGGCGGGGGGGGGGGGGGGGGGGGCGGGAGGAGGGCGGTGCAGGGCCAAGTAAGAGACGCAGACCACCTCCCCTGCGATGACTGCAGATGCCATGATAAGGGTGACCAGCAGGGAGCAGAGGGGAGAGAGGAGAACTTGGGGGTGGGGAGCCCAGACTCCCAGTTTAAGCACTGGAGCTGGTCACTGCGGGTCGCGGGCATGAGGGGCTCCCCCTGGACTGAGTCTGAGGCACCAGAAGGGAGCCAGGTGGAGAAGCCAAAGACAGACAGGCAACTGAGTCTAGAGCTCGGAAGAGAAAGTGGGGCTGGGGACACCCCCAGAAAGGTGGACAGGGTGGGGGTGGTCACAGCTCTGGGGTATAGCAAGAGAATTCTCCCACCTCCGATTCTGCGTGGGCCCCTTCCCCTTACACCTAGGAATGGAAGTGGACACACCAGGGCACCTCTGTATTTCTGCTCTCTTCTCCGATCCAGTATTTTTATGGGACTTCTATGCTGAGCACTGTGTACGGGGCACTTTTAACTACACAACAATGCCGACAAACTCCAAGAGCATGAAAAGCCACAGAGTACATGAAAATATTAGCAGAAGACGCACCTGATGAGGAACCGCTACCAAAATATACAAAGAACGCTTGAAAGTCAACAATAAGAAACCAAACAACCTGATTTTAAAAATTGGTCAACGGGGACACCTGGGTGGCCCAGTTAGTTAAGCGTCAGACTCTGGATTTCAGCTCAGGTCATGATCCCAGGGTCATGGGATTGAGCCCCGAGTCAGGCTCCAAGCTAAGCATGAAGCCTGCTTAAGAGTCTCTCTTCCTCTCCCTCGCTCTCTGCCCCTCCCTCACTTGCGCGCTCTCTAAAATAAAGTTAAAAATTATTTTAACAAATGGGACGCTGTTCTTACCAGGCCCTTCACCAAAGAAGATGCACAGACGGCAAGTAACCACACGGAAAGAAGCTCCACGTCGCGCAGCGTCAGAAAACTGTAAAATACGAGATCCCGGCACACACCTCTGGGCGTGGCCGGAGCATGCGCACGGACAGCACCTGTCGGGGAGGCCGAGCAACAGGGGCGCGCGCTCAGGAACAGGGACGCGCGCACTCACGGCTCCTGGGGACGCAGAACGGCGCAGTCACCTTGGGAAACAGTTCGGGGGTTTCTCACAAACCGAACGAGCTCTTCCCAGGTGATCCAGCAATCAGGCTCGCTGGCATTTACCCAAAGGAGCTGAAAACTTCTGTCCACGCGAGAACCTGCACGTGGATGTTTACAGCAGCCGCATTCATCACTGTCAAAGCTTGGAATCCCTCAAGATGCCCTTCAGCAGGTGAACAGGTAAGTAAACTGTGGCGCAGACAATGGAATACTATTTGGCGCTAAAAAGAAACGAGCTCTCAAGGCATGAAAACACACGGAGGGACCCTAAATGCATATCAGGAAGTGAAAGAAACCCATCTGCAAAGGCTACACACGGTATGACTCCAACTCTGTGACATTCTCGAAAAGTAAATAAACATTTAAAAAATTTTAGGGACACCTGAGTGGCTCAGTCAGTTCAGCATCTGACTTCGGCTCAGGTCATGATCTTATGGTTCATGAGTTCAAGCCCCACATCAGGCTCTGTGCTGACAGCTCAGAGCCTGGAGCCTCCTTCAGATTCTGTGTCTCCCTCTCTCTGCCCTTCCCCTGCTCTCGGTCTCTCTCTCTCTCTCTCTCTCTCAAAACTAAACATTAAAGAAATTTTTTAATTACAAAAAAAACCCTACAGAATGGCAGCTGAGCCAACTGTGTTTGTGGTAATGACGGGCAACCATACAAAGGCACAATGAGACAAGAGGTAGACTGAGTCAGCACCATGCTGGTGGTTTCACTTGCATTGTTTTAGGTCGTCCTAACAAGCCGGCAAGGGGGTCTCAAGTTCAGGAGAGTTAAGGACTGTGCCGCGGATCACACGGCCAGGAGGTGACAGAACTGGGGTTAAATCCCGGGCCACTGTGCTCCTAGATTCAGTGTCTGTGTCACTGGACCAGAGAGGGGACCGGTCCCCGTCCTCCAGAGAACAGCAGCGTGTGACCAGGTGCCTCGTGGGAGAGGAGACAAGGAAGGGACCCAGCCCGCAGGAGACTTGTCCTGCCATTGGGCAAGAACATGTGTCCAGTCATGTGTCCTCCTCAGTCAGGCATCCCAAGATGTAAATGGAACCCGCTCAACCCCACCCCGCCAAAGCACAGGATCCCTCTGACTGAAGGAGACAGAATTGGAGGAGGGACGTGGTTTCCTTCTTTATGCTGTGGAATCCGCAGAGATTTCCTATCTGTTATTTTGTTCCCCCTAACAAGAGGCGAGATGCCAGTGGTTTCTCTCCCAGTTGCTAAAATCTGTGAATGAAACTCAAGCTCTGTCTATTCTTTGAACAATAAATATTTCTTAAACTGGTCCCCGAAGGGCGTGGAAGGCAATCCTCACCCAGAGGCCGGAGCCCGCTGCTTCACTCTCCTGCACGGTCCGCGGCCGTCGATTCACTAACTCAGCAAGTACTTCCCGAGTCCCGGCTACGTGCCAGGCATTGTTTTAATCATTGGGTCAGAGCAATATCCCTGCCTCCCTGGATCCTGCTTTCCAGGAAAAGAGGAGAAAACTAACCCAGGAAACAAGTACCAATAGGGTTTCAGAGAATAACTGATTTGAACACAGTGGGGTCAAGGGATAGATGACTTGGGTAGGACATTTTTTACTCTTTGTGAAAGGACAGTCTCTGAGGTGGGGACACTGAACAGAGATCTGAATAATGGGAAGGAGCCAGACATCCAGAAAGAGGGGTGCAGGGAGGGGTAAAAGGCCTCCATCAGTTCCTGGACTCCGAAACTAACAGCCTGGGAAGTGGTCCCAGCCCTCAAACACCTGCCCCCCACCTCATCATCTGCACCTGCTCCCAAGAACCCAGTGAGGGGGTGGGCAGCTGCGTGGCTCAGTCGGTTAAGTGTCCAACTTCGGCTCAGGTCATGATCTCGCGATTCATGGGTTCGAGCCCCACGTCGGGCTCTGTGCCGACAGCTCGGAGCCTGGAGCCTGCTTCGGATTCTGTGTCTCCCTCTGTCTCTCTCTGCCCCTCCCCTGCTCACGCTCTGTCTCTGTCTCTCTCTCACAAAAATAAGCAAACATTGAAAAAATTTTAAAAAGAAAGGGACTTTGATTAGGCACAGCTGAGAGCAAAGATGGGGAACAGAAACCAGTGTCGTTCCCACATACCAGCAAGTTTCAGTTGTCCAAAGATGGCTTCTTTAGCATTAGTACTATTTTTTTTTAATTTTCTGAAGTTTTTTTTTTTTTAATTTATTTTTGAGAGAGAGAGAGAGAGAGAGCGCGAGCGAGAGGAAGACACAGAATCCAAAGCAGGCTCCAGGCTCTGAGCTGTCGGCACAGAGCCCGACGCGGGGCTCGAACTCACAAATGTGAGAGCATGACCTGAGCTGAAGTCAGACGCTCAACTGAATGAGCCACCCCGGGGCCCCACATTATTACTATTAATCACCTCCTGCATCTGCCTGCAGGTCTGGCAGGTAAACAGGAAACACGCTGCCCCCCTCCAACCCCCTCAAGGTTGGTGGACACTCCCAGAGAGAAGGGATCCGAACGTGAGGTCCAGTAAGTGTCTGAGCACCACTCACACAGCAGGTGCACAGCATGGACATCCATCTACTCAGTCCCACGGAAGCCCCCAATAGCCTCATGTGCTCAGAGTTACTGTTCCGTTTCACAGACTGGAATCCCCAGCCCACGACATTGCTCAAGGCCCTGTGGTTATTAATGGCAGAGGCTGGATTCCCATTCTGGGCCACCCAATCCAGGGGTTACCGGCTGCCTCTGGAAGGAAACCAAGAGGTAAGCGGGAAGGTCGGTCCAGGGCAGACGGGGGCCCCTGAAGCCCAGTGCTTTGAGTTTTGTGCTTAAAATTACACACAGGGAAATGCTCATTGACTTTGAATCGTATTTTCAGTTCCACAAAGATGCTGAACCTAAAGGATTTTAGGGGACGGGTGCCTGAGTGGCTTAGTCGGTTAAGTGTCTGACTCGTGATTTTGGCCCAGGTCATGATCTCACGATTAGTAGCTTTGGGCCCTGCATCGGGCTCTGTGCTGACAGTGTGGAGCCTGCTTGGGATTCTCTCGCTTTCTCCTTCTCTCTGCCCCTCCCCCACTTGTTCTCTCTCCCTCTCTCTCCCCTCACCCCCTGGCCCCAATAAAAGTAAATAAACTGTAAGAAAACAAAGTTTTAGGGGAGCTGGGAGAGAAGGGCCATATAATCGGGCACCCTGGGACCACTCCCGTCTGTCCCCTGAGCCCCTGCACCCCAGGGATTGTCTCCTGCCTGGCCCCACCACTGCTTTCCCTCCTAGACTCCCTTCCTCTGGTAGAATTCACCTCTCGCTTTTGCAGAAACTGCCCTCCTACCCTCTGTTGATGTGGTTCACATGGGGGAACCCCACGTGCCTGGCCAGTGGGGAGGCAGCAAACCAGACCAGCATAGGCTTCCCATCGGCACCCTGGGTGCTGGAATGCGACAGGGGTCAAACATGTAATCAAGCAGGGCCATCTCTGGGAGCTCTGCTGGCGTGTCCGGAGAGGGGTACGTTCCTAAGGCAAGCGCAAAGTATAGAGATGCTGGAGGCCATTTGCCGTGACCCGGGGGATCCTGATGGAGAACGAAGCCATACACCAAGGGGAAGGAGATGACACCCGTCACCTGGCCACCTACCCCAGTGTTGTCCAGAGTCCAGAGGCACCACAGCTGTGATGTCTGAAGCAAACACTTCCCCACCTCACTTCTCAAACTCCAGCCCATCCGCGCCGAGGCTCCTTCCCTCGCAAAGCACAGAGCAGGTGCGTGTGCTTAACCAGGCCAGCAGGTGCGGCCCCCGCTTGCCCGAACCCAGTCAGCCTCCCACACGCAGCCTCCCCGGTTCCTTAACCGTCGTCCTCACTCCGCATCTTGCCTCTTCTTCTCCTCCTTTCAGCTCTGATTCTCCACCCAGTTTAGACCGCTTTCCGAGAATTACCCAGTTCAGCCTCCCCTCCGGGGCTGACTTCCAAAGTCCATCCAGATCCCTCACCCAGCGTCCCTTCTGGGCCAACAGGGCAGCACAGACAGGGGACCGCCCTCCCTTCAGCCGGAGGAGATGCTCTTTCACGCTCCATTAGTTCATCCAGCATCTTAGAGCTGTCACGACCCTGTTTTTACGTCTTCCACATCCTCAGTACTGAACTGTTCCCCATTTTTAAGTTTCTTTTGTTTCCTTTTTTCCCCTCTGAATACACCGTCTCGGGTCATTTCACAAGACACAGTCTCGGATTACAGGGTCCTGAGGACACAGAAAGATATTTCTGTTTAACTTATTTTGAGCAGCGTCTGGTCTGATGAAGCAATGGGTATAAATAGTGCAAGGCACCCACACTGATTCTGGAGGTGGCGTCCCCAGCAGGCTCCCCTCTTCCTGGGGGACAGTCGTGAAGCCCTGGGGATGGGAGACAGTTGGGTGCCTGGGAGAGCTGTGGACCGTGGGGCCAGAGCAACTGTGCTCTGCCCCCGGGTCCACCACTCCCTAGCCACGTGCTCTGAGCTCCTGTCTCCCAGCCCACCTGTAACCTCACCCCCCAGCTCAGCACCCTAAAATGAAAATGGTGGCCATAAGAACAAACACCAAAACCAAAACAACAACAACAACAAAAGCTGCCAGCACTCCACTAAAGGAAGTTATCCTCATCAGAGAACCCTTTCCAGCATTTACTCCATGCCAGTGGTTGTCTCTGCAGAACCACAGCATCTGGCTCGAGACCTCGGTCTGAGAGGGGTCCACCCCAATGTCTGCTCCAGCCCCCCACTCTGCTGCCCTCTTCCACACGCAGGCAGGTGTAGACGTCCCAGAAACGGGGGCTCGTGACTCTGCAAGGTAACCTGCACACCTCTAAGGTCAAGGTGCTAGAACAGGAGGAGTCTGAGAGGTGTTAGCCATCTCTGGATGGGGAAGCTGAGGGAAAGGGCGGCTGCCAAGTGGCGATCAGAGGGGCATGGTCTCCCCCAGGTGGGCTCCAGCAAGAGGGCTGTTGGGAGCCCCCACCTGTGGAGACCCTGTCATCTCTGATCCCCACTCTGCCCGAGGGCACACAGTCCCCCCAAGCTCTGAGGACAGTGTCCCTTCTGAGAAGGAGACCCTTACACCTGGACCAGACTATAAATTCCCATGTTACACTCTTGAGTTTGCAGAGGGTGTGCTCACCCTCAGCACAGGTATCATCGGATGAGACAGGTCCGTTCCTATCATTTCCTAGCACAAAGTCTTCTCTTCATGGCCCTTTTCAGTTTGGCTCCAACCTCCTTTTCCAGGTTCACGGCCCCCACACCCAACCTCATGAAGCTTACCCTCCAACCTCAAGGACTTCTCTCTCTTCCTTGTACACACCAGAATTTTCTTTTCCTAACTCTCTGACATTGCCTCAGATGATGTCTTTTCCTTGCCAGGCAGACTCCTACTCATGCTTCAAAGCCCAGCTTATATGCTTCCTCCTCCAGGAAGCCTTCCCTGATTTCCCAGGCAGGAAGTGTGTCACTATCTTTTCTAGGCTCCCACAAACCCCTGAATTTTAGCACCCCACAAGTGGTATTAAAATTGACCTACTAGGGACACCTGGGTGGCCCAGTCAGTTGAGCATCTGACTCTTGGTATCGGCTCAGGTTATGATCTCATTGTCATGAGAATGAGCCTCCCATCAGGCTCTGCACTGAGTATGGAGCCTACTCGGGATTCTCTCTCTCTCTCTCTCTCTCTCTCTCTCCTTCTGCCATTCCCCCCTTCCCAAGATAAATAACGATTTTTTTAAAAGTGACCTACTTAGAGGCCACCTGGCTGGCTCAGTCAGTAGAGCATGGGACTCAATCTCAGGGTTGTGAGTTTAAGCCCCACACTGGATACAGTGACTACTTAAAAATAAAAAAAATCTTAAAATAAAATAAATCTTAAAATAAAATAAAATAAAAAATATAAAAAAAAATATAAAATAAAATAAAATAAAATAAAATAAAATAAAAATAAAAGTTGACCTGCTTATTGGTCTGTGCTTTCCACCGGGCTCCTCAGACTTAGGGATCATGTCTCTGGCCTCTCTTCCTCCCTGCCTGGAATGCTGACAGGCACACGGCAGGCCCTCCATGTATCAATGCAACAGAAACAAACCAATCCACAGATCGAGTGTGTAAACTACATTTAACTCTGTACTTCACCTCATTAGTAATGGGGAGATCTCTTTTATGTTTTTAAATTTTTTTTTAATAATCCTGAGCCTCCTACTGAAGCCTGTGGATTCACACAGGAGTTACCCTTTGCCTACTCGCTAAGAGTGTTTCTCTTTGCCCAAGGTACTGCCACAGACCCCCACCAGTCGCTGTCATTCTGCAGGCACGAGCATGGGAGGAAGGCCAGGGATGCACGGGGTGGCCCCAGGAATCTGCAGGGTCACTTCTCTTTCCAGGGAACTGATTCACAAACACCCCAACATGCCAGAGGTCTCCGAGCTGACATGGTACTGGGATCTCCAGCTCGGTTCCTAAAGGAGCCCCGTGGCTTTGGCATCACGGCGCTGAGACCCCAAGACAGAGCTGAGCGGAAGCCCCAGAACGCCTCTCCTTCCAGGGACCTGTGGGAGGAGCTGCCTTCCCTGCCTCTGTGCTTGGCTGTGCCTGGCAAAGCCGGGCTGTAGACACATCGTCGGAGCGTTCGCTGACCGGAGCCTGTAGCAGGGCGGACGGAAGAGAAGCCTCTGGAGAAGCTGTGTTGGAGCCAAGGGCCACCGCGAACCCGCCCTCTTTCCTTCCCACCTGGAAGACCAATCAGGCATGGCTGATGGAAACTTGGCAATGAGGACTCACCCACTCACTCACCCCTTTTCCCCTCCGTGTGTTGGCCTCCTCGTTCATTGTTTCATCGAAGCTGCCCACGTGCCCCCCATCCACGCAGTCATGCGTCTCCACACCGCCCCCACCACTCACCGGCACGAAGGCTCACTCGTGCCACAAGCACTGTATCCCCCGCCCGCCCAAGGCCCCGCCAGAGTCCCCGACATGGAGACCCACAAGGCAGAGTTTCTGCCTCTGGGACCGTGCACGTAGGGCACGGCCTGGAGGAGGAGCACATCAGTGAGAAAGAGCATGGCGAATTCTCCTCTTTCCTTAAGACTCAGCATCGCTGTTACCCATCCTGGGAGCCGTACATCAAACCCCAGCCCTGGTAAGTCACACTCTGACACAGAGGAGACCAGAGAGAGGAGTAGTGAGGAGTAGTGTGGAGTAACCTGCAGCAGAGGCTTCTGCTCTTATCTGGTCCCTTGTCCTTGGGCTGGTCACGGAACCTCTCTGGGTGTCTCCTCGTACATAAAGTGATCGCCGAATAGCTCCAGGCTTGCTGAAGCTCCCCAGGGCGGGGCTGGGGGTACATAAACCCTCAGTGCCAGTGTGTGCGTTGTAGGAGTATTTGGTGCGTGGTAAGCGGTCGATTGTTGGGGGGAAGCGTTCTTCTGTCCTTCCCAGCACAGAGCACCCCGAACCGTCACCCTTAGCACACGGAGCAGCCTGGCATCAGGGCCGTGTTGTGTTCGCCCTTCAGCCCCTAAGCACGCCTAGCATTCAGAGCGGGACGAACAGTAACTGGGCGGACCCCTGTGGGAAGAGCTAGTGTGAACTGGCCAAGCTAAGACACAAGGAATTCCAGACATCTATATTTACATTCGCGGTACACAGCTGCCGAATCACTTTAGGGAGGAGGTGATCAAGGGGTTCCGGCACTTTCTTCCTTGGTCTAAGAACAAGCTAGTGGCTGGACGGGAGTCCTGGGGCCACTATGACCTTGTAAAGGTAGGAAGTTGACCTACCAGCAGCTAAGGACGTCAGCCCTGCTCACCCACTATAGATCCCTGGGCCCTGGGCCGACACTCATTATGCTCTCTGGGCTCCTTCTCTGGGCTCCTGCACAGAGATGTTCTAAATGGTGCTGCAAACCACGCAGATAGCAAATAGGAGGGCCAAATTCACACATGAGCCAGACCTACTCCCACCAACACAGGCCGGTCCCTGGGCTCAGTGCGGGCCTCAAAAATGCACAGCTGCCAGACCTGCCTGGTCGTCGGACAGAGCTCGCCCTGAGCCCCAGCTGTTGGGTACACCTGTGTAAGGCACTGTGCCAGATGGCGGCAGTATCCCTCTGACTTTTCCAACTCCGATATTTCATTCACTCAGCGAACTGTGACTTAAATTAAATTGTGATTGATCCAATACCTACCACACGCCACGCACTTGATTAACACCATTTTGAAATTACTCTGTTCCACAAAGATTTTGTTGAGCTCCTACTATGCCCAGCATTGTGTAGACACTGGTAGTTCATAGAAAAATAAAGCGGAACCCATGATCTCAAGGAACTCCTTGCCTGGCGGTAGAAACAGACAAGCCCATCGTGGGCTATAGCGGTGGACGACGAGGAGTTGGGCTGCTGCGGTCAGGGTGGACCAAAGAATCCAACACGCACGGAGAGCCCAAGGTTACTTGCTCACAGCAGCTTGGGAGCAAAGGAAAAAAGTTGGCTTGCCATTAGGTGTTTCTCCAGAGACCTGGAAGCAATCCACCCAGGGCCTCATTCTGTCCATCACTTTTGCTGAAAGCAAATGGAACCCCTGCACCACTGCCCCGTGGGCTCCCAGCAAGCATTAGACCAAGCAAAACAAAATACAATTCAACCTTTCAATTATTAATGGAGTACTTCCTATGAGCCAGACATTGTGCTACAGAAACACGTTTTAGAATTCATTGTTACTGCTCCTGAATTGTTCAAACACCGGGTCTTGATTCATGTATATGTTTGGATATAATGTTATAAAAGGATATTTGCCACAATGTTACTATTGGTTAAGGCAGGGTGCAGGGGTTTGCCAATATTGCCTCACTTATGCTTTTATTACTTTTATAATTGAAACCATCCTAATGAGAAAACATTTTTTTTTTTAAGTAAAAAGAGCTTCCAAATGGTATATCTGCCTCTTTGGATGAATTCCATACATTTACCTTAGACACTCAGTCTGGAATTTTAGTTAAGGGCATGAGCTGTGTGCCAAGATGTGGGTTTGAATCCCAATTCTACTGCAGCTTACTAACTGCGAGACAGTCCTAAGCCTCAGTTTGTCCATCTGTACAAGGGGTAAGAGCACAGCCAATTCACAGGAGTAAATGATGGAAGTCAGAATGCCGAGCCCCCAGCCTGGGGCCAATTGGCACTCAATCTCAGATAGGCTCAGGGGGCACTTTGGTTTTGTTTTTACACAGCTCAAAAAAAATGTCACAGGAAATGGGATCTAAGTTATGCCAAGTAGCTCCAAAAACACACAGTAGGGACTGACAGACGGAAGTGGTAGGGAGAGCTTCCATTTCAATAAAAGGAAGACTTTTTAACCAGATACTCCACGATGCGTTTCAGGCTGCCGTGGGAAGCAGCGATTCCGCTGTCCAGGGAGGGGGGCCAAGGGAAGGTGGCCAGAGACGTGGGATGCAGTCAGCAGATAAGGAGGTCGGGCGAGGTGGCTCTGATGCTCAGTGCACAGTGTTCAGATTAGAGCGCCCTCAGAAGGGGTGATTATCTGGCAAAGCCCTGTGCAGTCGCTCTGAATCCATAATCACAAACAAGATAACAGTTGTTTAATTTTTAAGTGACACTTTGTTTTGCTGTTTAGGCCACTTGGCTCTTTCTTGTTTTTTTGGACTCAGGAGCAGACTGCCCCCCAGCAACTTGGCGAAGCAGGCGGTCAAGGCCAGTTCCCGCGTCCGGGATAAGCCAGTATGTAGTTAGAGCAGAGACTTCTCCCTTGAGTTAGTTCCAGCCAAAAGATGGTGTAAATCCCTTCTTTCCCCTGTATTTTACTATGAACCAAACTGAAAAAAATTTAAATGATACTCTCACATCCACCAGAACACAGCCAGAATTAACTAGAAGGAACAAGCTTCCAGGGACCGGGAGTTTACTGGCTGCGGCACTCGGCCTCCGTAGTGGGCAGTAGGATGGAGCTCAGCCGTCAGATGGCTTTGTCACAGAATGATCCCGGCGTCTTCGCGAGCACAGCGCTGGGAGGCCCACCCTCCACATGTCCCCTGGGTCTCTATCAATACCTCCTTTATTCTGTGCTGTGACATTACCTGGTATTCAGCCTCTCGCGAATGCTCAGTCCTGATATCTCCCGAAAACACTGAAACACCCACATGCTTTGGCCCAGAAACCCTAGTCCTTGGGAATGATCTGAGCATGTCCTGGCCACGTGGAGGAAGCCACGTGCACAAAGATGCCCACGGCCGTAGCAAGGGGGGATGGTTAGCTCATCCACTTGAAGGAATTTCAAGAAGCAATACAAAATGGTACCAACCCTGTCCCACACCTGCATGCATGTACACACACACACGTGTGCACACCCACAGCTGCACAATGCCGAACCCTGGGCAGGAAGACCAAAGGGTCAACCCCTCTGTGTGCTGGGACCCCAGGAGACCTGTGTTTGAGACCCACTTCTCAAAATACAAAGCAGGGAAGCCACTCCTGTTTTCCTGGACTCTGTTTCCTCATCTGTAAAATGGGGGCGGGGATCCCAATTCCCCCCTTCTCACCAGATCTTGTCCTTCCTTGATCTTCTAGTTATTTGTGTCAGGCAACCTGGCATGTATTCAATTCCTCAGTAGTGGATTGGCTACAAATTCCCAGGGACCTTTCCCACCCTAAAAAATCACCTTGGGCTCATTTTCTGGCTCCTCTTGTGGGCCTGCATCAGTAAGGATGGGCCCTTTTGAGGGCACGTTTTCCCAGCATGTGGAAACAGGTCTTTGTAGAAGTGACAAGGGGCTCTGATGCCCCAGAAGTGGCTCTGAGTCCTGACGCCTTGTCTTCTCTCCACCTGGCCTCAGGTAAGTCAATCACAGGTCCTTTCTCTCTCTGTTTATAAAACCGAGACATGAATGACACACAGGCTTCACAGTTCCGGCCCTCAGTGACCACACAAGCTGGGTCAGCCTTCATCAGCAGCAGCAGCAGGACTGAAGGGAGAGAGGAGGCAGGAGAGGACTAGCGGAATTTTGAGGACAGAGAGGAAACACTCAGGAAGTGTAAGATCTCAGGCTGGGAAAAGACTGAATATACACCAGGCCCAAGCGTCTAAGGTCCAGCCCAACCCTCCACCAGCCATGTGAAATGGCCATCCAACCTTTGTTTAAACACCTACAGTACTGGGGGACCCCCACACCCCCACCCCCGCCGAATGGCTCCCTCTGTCTCTGCACAGCTCTCCCTCCTGGGCTGGAATCCAGCGTCCAGCAAACTTCCCTCACTAGGATCAAGAGAGAAGATCAACTATGTCTTGTACAGGACATTCCTGCAGGCCACCATGGCCACCCCGCACTGGATGACCTTTCTAACAGTGGCAATCGCCCTTCCACACGAGCCGTGGCTTCTGTTCCCAGGAATCCTGGTTTCTCCCCCTCTGAAACCACTTCCGCTTATCAACAACCCTCCTAGAATGGAATCAGGGAGGGAGAGAGAACCCGGCTCATCCAGTCCAGAGCCGGAAAACTCCAGTGTCCGAGGAGACCCTGCTCTGGTCACACAGACAGTCGTGGACAAGCAGAGGGCATCCACCTGGCTAAAGGGGACAGGTGCTCTGACTGTATGCAAGGGACAAGTTGTCCCGTCTTCTTGTTTTTCAAGAAAAGACAAAGATTAAGATTTGCACGTAAAATCTGCCGAACAACTTCCTGGCAAGCAATTCAATCAAGTTTAAATTAAAATCAAGTTCACAACTCTGTGGCTGGATCAGCCTGTGAGCTGTTTACTTAACCATTTTGTAGATGTGGAAAGGCTCTTCTAGACATGTGATGAAATCTGGAAGATTTTTGAGAGAGAGAGCGAGCGCACAAGCAGGGGAGGGGCGGAGAGAGAGAAAGGGGGACAGAGGATCCAAGAGGGGCTCTGTGATGACAGCATAGAGCCCAAGATGGGGCTCGAACTCACGAGCCGCGAGATCATGACCTGAGCCGAAGTTGGACGCTTAACCGACTGAGCCCCCCAGGTGCCCCTGTTCTGAAAATTGTAAAGGCCCCCCGGATGCCCTAGAGTCACTCCTGTGTCCCCGGAAAGAAACTCTTCATCTCTTCCAGTCTCTGGCCTTGCATGAGAGGCCCAACAACAAGGTGACGACTGCCCAAAGTCACAGTCAGACCCTGAGTAGCAGAGTGACAAGGAATTCTAGGACGGGGCATTGGTGCTGCCTCCCCAGGGCTGACAAGCAGAAGCCGCTGAGATGGGCAGCGTGCCTACCTCGTGCCCGGCTCTCCCAGAACGGTCCTTCGCACCCCTTCTATCACCTCCATGTGGAAGATGAGGAAACTGAGGCTCGTGTGGACAGTCCCCAGCTCAGGCAGCCGCGTAAAGCAACAGGGTTGTGAGTGGAAGGGAAGGGCAGCCGCGCAGCTTGGCCTCACCTGCACCTGCTGCACAGCCAGGCAGCGCGCTCCTCTCAGCCTGCCTCTGACTACGCAGAAGCCCTGGGGAATTTAGAACCTTCCTGCAACAGTGCAGTGAACTAAATAAACTAGAAGGGGTCCCAAGGTTCTCCCCAAAGCCGGGGTGTTCTCACAGGCAGGTGCCTGGCTGTCTGGGGTTTTGCTGGGCATAAACCATCAATGAGACGGATCTGGGGCTGGAATGGCCCTGCGCAGGGTCACAGGTGTGGGACAGGTGTGGGGCAGGTGCCGGAAGGTGGCCAGGAGCAGAATGAAGTGCTGGGGAGAGGGATCCAGCAGACCCCCAGGACTGGCCGAGGGGGCGGCACCTTCTTCGGGGCGGGGGATACCCTAGTCAGCGTGGCCCCTGCCGTCTCAGAGTTTCCACGGGAATAGGGAGAAGTGGGGCACATGCTACAATTAAACCACTAACTCAAGTTACCCTTCCCAACCTGAGACAGGAAACTCTGGCCTGCTGCGTTGGATGACACACAGGACAAAGGACAAAAACGGCGCCCCTGGGTTCGAGACCACGAAGAGAGAGATAATAAACTGCTCAGATAGAAGAGAGATCCAAATTTCCACCAAAAAGGCAGAGTTCCCTGAAAATACTACAAAACCGAAGGTAAGCTACTTTCCCTTCCCTGCTGTGTCAATTTTCCTTTCCTTCCCCCCGCCCCCCTCCTTGATTTTTTTACTCCAAATTTCTTACTGGAAAGTTGGAAGAGGCTGAGCTATCTCCACAACTTTATAAAAGCAGCAGCTTGGAAATGGGTCTCTGCATCTGACACACTGCAGGCACCTCCGGGCTCCTTCCTGCCTCCTGGAGCTGCTCACCTCAAATCAGACGGGTAGGTTCTCACTGACTTGGCTTCATTTTGCCCTGAAGTCCGCAAAGCACAGACCCGGCAGCTCAGGACTGAGGTCCCCCCCAAACAGCTTAACATTCAAGCTCCAGGAGGAAACAGCTCAGTTAGGAGAGGGCACTCTCCCCAGCTCCAGGCACCCACTGCTATTCCATCAACACCATGGGGAGACCGAGTAAGTCTGGAGCCCCGTGACCTCCGGCAGCCTCCAGGGAAGAGAACACGGGACTTACCTGCCAGGGCAGAAGCTGAAAACGATGCCAGCTAGGGTTCCAGTCCAGGGCAGGAATTCACCGGAAGCAGTGTCCTCGAAGGAGCCAGCCCCAGGCGGCCCCCTCCTGGGGGGTGGAGGGGTCACAGGGCAGCGACCCCTCTCACTCTGCCCCCCACCAAAAAAAATCTAGCAATCTCAGTCTTGAGATAAGGCTTGTAATAAGTCCGGGGGCACGGGTGCCTAGAAAGAGCTAGTTTTAAGACCAATAACTAAAGAAATAAAGTAAAAAGGTAAGGCTTGGAACTTGGAAAATAAAACAGAAAGTGCCGGACAAACACACACATAAGGAGAGGGGACACAGGTCCTCCGGGAGAAGTGCAGCGGCGGCAGCCAGCCCAGCTGCTGCCCAAGAACAAAGCTGCTCGGTCCCCCCAGGGGCAAAGTGGCCGGCGGTGGGAGCCCCCAGCTCGCAGCGCGGAGGGAGGAGCGGGCGGTGGGCGGGCTCGGGAGGAGGGCCGGCGGGAGGGGCGGCGGCGGCCGGGAGGACCGCGGTCTGTGCCCCGGGGGGCGGGAGCCAAGCCCGCGGGAGGGTGCGCCCCGCGGGAAGGGGCCGGGGCAGCTCGGCTTCCAGGCGGTGAGGAGGCCGCCCTAGGAAGCCCGGGACAGGGGCTGACAACTCCCTGTCCAGTTATAGACTCCACCGGATATTTTGGTCCCTTTTACAGCCTACAGCCGGGTCTGAAATAGCCCCCCTCCCCTCCCCACTAAGCAGCAGCTGCGGCCACTTTGGAAAGTTTAGAGGGGCAGAGGGGCGGGGCGGAGGGTCTGGCTTTGCCCTTTGTCCTGCCAGGAGAGCCCCACACCTGTCCCAGCACCCACCTGCCTCTTCCTACAGGTGGCCCTGTTTCCTGGCCGGCTCTACGTCCTGGGGGAGGGGGGGAATCCATGTCCTTATTATTACATGAGGACCTGGAAGGCCGAGAGAACCTCTGTCACCTGCCAGGATCTCCCCGGAAGAGGGGGGCGGGAGCCAGGTAGGTCTGAGGAGAAGCAAAGATTTGATCAACACAGTCAGCATTGCTAAGAGTCACTGCAAGGCGTCAGAAGGATATTGAAGCAGGACCTAGGCGCCTCTCCTGTTTCAATTTTTGGAACACCATGAACTCTTGACTTTTGTCAGTTGCACCTCCACCACCTTCCAGAAGGCTTTCTTCTACTTTGTACTGGAATAGAAATAATGTTAACACTGGTTAGCTAACGAGCCAATCTTGTATCACATAGTTTCACTCCGCCCTTGTGGGGTTGGCCCTTAAAAGCCTGCCCTCTTCCCAGGAGCACACTTTGTAGACTTTTTGTCTCTGGGGTTGCAAATAAACACTTCTGGTTTTTTCACAGCCTCTCTTGGTCCACAGAATACTTCCGGTTCCTTTTACTGCGCTTCCCAGCCTCTGAACAGGTGCTGGCCCAGGGGGTTCTTTTACATTTTCTTTCTGACCTCTGTTCCTAAAAATGGCCCAGGCAGGAGTAAATTGAACTAGATGAGAGCATGGTTTAATCTGGATGACCTCCTCCATCCTCCCCCCACCCAGTCAGACTCCTAAACTTCGGGGCATCTTTATTTGGCTGCTTGCTTGGTAGTATTTAATAAACAGGCAGTATGGGGCTCATTTGTGACCACCCAGGGAATTCTCAACAATCCAGCCCCATCCTTCTTCTCCTGTGTTATTTTCCAGCTGCCCGTAACAGTTCACTTCACACCTGGTTACTGAGCGCTGCTTGGTGCCCAGCAGAGTGTCAGGTGCAGGCTAAATGGAGCAGAGGAGGCATGCTGGTGAAACCAGACCCTGATGCGGGTTGCTGACGGGCTGAGACAGGTGCCCTGCTTATCAGAGGCACAGGTAAGGCAGAGAAGAGCGTGATGGCACATTCACTTCTCGGCTGTGACATGCCCAGTGTGTGCCCCGACCGACCGTCCAGGTGCTGGGTGGATTTGTTACAGGTAGTAGAAACCAGGCCGGACCCCAAAGTGAAAGGCACGGGTAAGGCTTTTACCAGGGCTATTAGCTCAAGCTACAGGGAGACAGAGCACCAAGAGACAGCGCTCAGGGGGGCCTCCCAGACCAGAGCAGGGGGGATCCTGCGCATCTCAGGTTCCCACACCCGCCCACTATGCTAATGAGGGAAAGAGGGGGGAAGCGCCTCCTCCTGATTGGTTGGAAAAGACCTAGTCCTGATTGGTCTATATTGGCAGGCAACTCAGGTAGCTCATTGATTGGTAGTTTTTGAGGCCCGGTCCTCTGTATCTGTGGGGTCATATGTTGGCAGCCTCCTGGTTCTGCTGTGTAGACAAGTAGTTTAACAATTACCCAACAGGAGTCCCAGGTGCACAGCGTTTTACACTCGGGGCCTGTTCCCATGGTCTCTAACGGTCTCTAACCCCATGGGGGTTGCCTCTGCGCACCTTGGACAGGGAGGGGACAGAAAGCCAGGGCATTGGGTAGGGGCTCACCACATCGCATTACTGAGTTATCCTGAGCGCTGTGAAGGACGCAAGGTAGATAGGTGAGTCAGAGAATGAGTGGGGGAGGGAGCAAACTCTAGATTCCCTACTGAGGAGGCAGAGACTAAACAATGGGAGAAGCCTCCCCCTGGGCCCCTGTGTGAAGGAAGGAGGAGGCCCTGGAATTGGAGTTTGGGGGGAGGGGTGGCTAATGGCCAAGGGTCAGGTGGTTGATGGGGGCTGGGGAGGTCTGCAGAGGCGTGTGGACTTGAGCTGAGGACCAGGAGTCCCTGAAGTGCTCTAGAGGGGCAGGAGCGCGGCCAGTGTGGGGCTTTGTACAGCCCCTGGGAGGTGGTGGGCTGGCAGACCACTGTTGCGGAGGGAGGGAGCCCTAGGCTAGTCTGGAGGTGCCAGTTGGAACTTCAGCCCCTGCTTGTAACCACAGGTGAAAAGAAGTCTCTGACGGAGAGGGAGAAGGGACTGGAACTCAAGATTCCAGACATAGAGGACTACAAGATCGAACTTTTCAATTTAGTTCCACATTTGTTGAGAAAGCGTACTAGAGTCAGACACTGGGGGTGCAAACTAGGTGCAGCAGGATGTGGGTGCTTGGGAAAATTAGCAAAGGCAGAGCTCACTGGCAGCCTGGGGCCTAAGGGGTGAGCAGGGGAGGGGGAGCCCAAGTCCCCAAATGTCAATTACTGATGAGGACAGAAAAAGACACAAGGAGGGAAGAATCATCAATTACAGGCCCTCACAGGGAAAGATACACGTTGACTCTCCTACAAGAGAGGGCCCACCCCTGCGACTCTGTGGGTGAGAAACCTTATCACCCTGAACTCTTGCCTTTCTCCAGGGTACTTTGTTTCACATCAGCTCTCCCAGCTCCCTCCTGCTCTGCAAAATCGTGCTCCCCATCCTGTGTGTGTTGGGCTTGCCTATGGTTTTTCCATAGTTTGCATGTCCTGAGTTGCAATTCTCTGTTATTCCTGAATAAATCCACTTTTGCTGGTGTAATAACTGTTTTATGTTCAAGGTTAATACCCTGAAGGAAATAAACATGTTTATTTTATTTTATGTGCTGTGAAAACCAAAGTCAAACGTGTCACCCATTGTTACAGGGCCTGAACTGGGGTGAACTGGGGAGAGCCTAGCCCAGATCAATGTGCTCATAGTTAACATGGCAGCATACACTTAAAAATTTATTAAGAGGGCAGATCTTGGGGTCACTGTTACCACAGCAAGATAACATTTCTAAAAATCTAAGCCAGCCCCACATCTCTCTCTGTTCTCTCTTGGGTTTTGTGGTTCCTCAAAGCCCCTCGTGCTCTCTGACAGCGTATCTTATATTTGTGTTTGCTCTTTGTCTCCCCAGCCAGAAACGAGATCCAAGAGGGCAGGGAATTCTGTCATTGCTTCACCCCCAGATCCTAGGACAGTGCCTGGCCCAGGCAGGGGAGAGCTGTTACACGGCCAACGCGGTCTCTGACTCGATGTCTCCTCCAGAGACTCCCCAGCTTCTCCAAGAGAGAGAGCAAAGTAATAATAAAAATTGTAACAGCAATAACAGTTATAATATCAATAGCAACGGCCTTTGGGTAAGTACCTGTGTGCTAGGCACTCACACCCCGTATTTCTGAGGGGTGGTTCACCTGGCAGAGGTAGTTAGGTTCCTGTTTCGCAAGCCCACAACCAGAGGCTTGGAGGCATTAAGGAATTGCCACCATTGTTCACCTGACTTCAAACCCAATCTGTCTTCTTCCCCAAACTTGCTTTTCCTTCTATATCCCTGCCCTCAAAATGACTTGAGAAGTTTCCTATTAGTACTAAGATTCTCTAATTTCTGAAAATTAGTTGCAATTGTCTGCTGAGACATCAAACTGTGGTTTCCTGGCAACGCAGAATCTTCTCCTGCTGGATCTTGTGCCCTGTTCCCTGCAGAATAATTCAAGAGACTGTGTCACTAGCTGACGATGTGACCCTGCCCAATCCCTTCATCAACTCCTGGGCTAGTTTCTTGCCGTGTGTGCAAAACCCGTGCCCTGGGCATCCCTGCTTGTGAATCCTTACGTCAACATCAGCAACGCCCCTCCTAAGACTCCTGGGCACCCAGGGTGAGTGGCTGCTTGTGACCTCAGAGTTTCCCCTCAGACATCATCCCCTTCATTAGCAGCACCTCAAGGGATAGACTTTCATTTTTCAGGTGAAGGAAGTGAGCCTCAGAGGTCAGTTTGTTCTGTCTCAGAACGAGTAAAAGGCTGAGCCCTTCACTGATTTTGAAATCAAGTAAATGGCGAGCAGTGATCAAAGACGGCCAGGAGTAACATCAATAAAAATGACAGCAATTATACTTCCAAGAATGTGTTATTTACCAGCAAAGATATTTTCCCGAGTGTTCAAATCAGCATTATTTATAAACGTAAAAAATTGGCCGTAGTCAAAATGTCCAGCCCGAGGGGATCGGTGAAACAAAGGATTGGGAAGTTACCCAAATGGTGATATGGGGTTGTGTTCATTACCACGGGGAGATGCCCGTGCTGTGCTGGGAAATGGGAAAAATAAAACAGATCAGGAAAGTGGGGCTCCCCATTTCTCTCTGCAAAAATCTTGATTGAAGAGATTTCTTTTGTAGCTTTCCTAATATTTCTTACTCATTTGAGATACTTTGTCAGTACAGACACAGACACAGCCTACTCTCTAAAATGAGATCAGATTCCTTACACAACCCAGGCTGTGGCTTCCTTCTTTTTCACCCAACCCTACATCTTGGGCACCTGTCAAGGTCGGTTCCTATAGACCTACCTTATTCTGCTAATGGCCACCTTCCATTCCCTGTTGGCACTCCTGTTCCTCCAATATTCGATGCCCATCACATGGCAGACAGCATGTGAGCATGTGAGTCCCTAAGCTGGCTGTACGGAAGGACTCCCACTTCCTTCAAAGTTCCTCACCTGATAGATGGTTATGTCCACCTCTTTTTTCCGTTACAACAGGCTGCAATAAACATCCTCGTATGCGTATCTCACTCTGTGCTTACCTGCGTTTATTTATGGGAGGGGTGCTAGAAGCGGCCCACGTGGTCAAAGGATAATTTAAATTTTGATAGATACATTTTTCTTGGATATCTTAGTTGTTTAGAGCCTGAGAAAGAAATATGGACTTTTATCCCGTGCAGAGCAAAAGCCACAGGGGCTTTGCAGATGCGAGGCTGATTTATAAACTTCTGTTTTAGGGAAGGTGGGAGAGTAAGGGAGTCACAGGTATGAAGCATCTGCGATCTGCTCTGTGCTTTCATAGGTGGTCAGACTGAGGCGAAAGCCGTCTCTGTCATTGCTCAGAGGACATGTGACGCGTGCTCCTTAAATATGCCTGATATGAATGAATGCGTGACTACACCGAAGATGACGTTATCCTCTCATCTTGTAAAGATGAGAAAATGGGAGCATGGAGAGGTTTAAGTCTCGCTCGCCGCCCCGCTGCCAGGGAGTTCTCGCTGCTACCCGAGGGGCAATCCGTGTCCACACGTGGGCGGCCCGGAGGATGAGGAAACGGGGCCCAGGAGGCCAGCGAGGATGGATGGCTCCCAGTGTTGCCATCCTGTGATGGATGCCTCTGCAACGAGAGCTAGAAACGCAGGACAGAGAAATAATGAGTGTCTGCGCTTTCCAAAGACGGTCCCAACTACATAGGGCAGCATTATCTGTCCCTGTTGTTCAAGAAAAACAAATCCACGTCCCTAAATTACATGCCTCTCTATATTATAGGGATTGCACATCTTCCCCCATCTGCTCGGCAAGCACCCTTTGTACTGGGCCTCTGCTCAGCAGTATCAGTTATGTTGACAAACTGCCTGTGCACACATGCCCGGCCTGGCTTTGCACTCACCCACCTTTGCTGAGGGTGGGAAAGGCCCCTACAAATATTTACAGCGTGAGACTAGGCTGGGGTGGGGGGTTGCCCATCCCGGACCAGCCCAGACCTCAGGCTGCCCGGACAAGGAAAGACTTGGAAGGGCCTGGTTTTGTTTCCCCTGGTGGGGGTGGGGTGGGGGGCAGAGAAGGGGGACTCTGCACATAGTCTCAGAGGGAGGCCTTCCTATCAGAATATCAGCCCCTTGGGGCGCCTGGGTGGCTCAGTGGGTTAAGCGTCCGACTTCGGCCCAGGTCACGATCTCACGGTTCGTGGGTTCGAGCCCCGTGTCATGTCGGGCTTTGCACTGGCGGTGCAGAGCCTGCTTGGGATTCTTTCCCTCTCTCTACTTCTCTCTCTCTCTGCCCCTCCCCCACTTATGCTCCCTCTTTCAAAATAAATAAACTTCAAAAAAATTAAAAAAAAAAAAAAAAGAATGTCAACCTCTTGAGGGACACAGGCAGAGAGTTTAGAGACTTGACCTTGACTCCCTGTCCTGTCACTTACATGGCCGCCTTACTTTGGACAACATGCCCACCATCATCCCAGGCCTTTATCTCGGCACCTGTAACATGGGGTCAAGGATGTAGTTCAAGCATCACTACAGTGTACATGGTGAAATTGGCCACAAGTGCTGGCACTTTGTAGGCGCTCAGAAAAGGTCACCATGGCCCCCTCAGAGAGCCCTGCGGTCTTAGACGAGCTGTCCGCACGCGGGGGCCTGCCGCACTGGGGCATTTGGGCTCGGAGAGTACGTGCAGGCAGGCCTTGCTAACACCAGGAAAGGCAGCTCTATGAGGGATCCGGGTCTGCTCCTGGCCCAGCCCCTGCTGCCCACGAGGCACCTATACTTCTTGCCCTCTCTGGCTCGGGGGCAGGTGTGTGCCGGAAAGCTGCCGTTCAGACTTTGCGCTCATTCAGTTTCATACAATCTGTTGTTGCTTTATTGTGGCACTCAGACCCCTTGAAACACTGCTTTCCTCTAACTTCGCTTTTATGTGACCCCTTTTTTACATGGTCAAATGGGGGAGGGGATGGGTTCCTACCTGCCTTAGGTAGATTTTTAATTGTGTTTGACTTTCTATTTTTTAAATACTTTTTTTAGAGCCCTTTTACATTCACAGAAAACTTGGTAGGAAAGTCCCAGAGGTTGCCCATGTAGCTCCCGCCCCACACATGCCCATAGGCTCCCTGTTGATCAGCGTCCCCCACCAGACGGCTGCATTTGTTACAACTAATGGACCTACATGGACCCATCGTTGTCACCCAGAGTCTATAATTTACATCAGGGTTTGCTGTTGGTCTTATACACCCTATGGGTTTGGACGTATAATGGCATGTATCCATCATGATAATTTTGCACAGAGTATTTCCAGCGCCTTGAAATCCCCTGTGCTACCCATTCATCATCCCCTTCACCCCTGGCAACCACTGATCTTTTCACTGTCTCCATAATTACCTTTTCCAGAATATTATATACTTCGAATCATACAGTGTGTCGTCTTTCCAGATTGGCTTCTTTCACTAGTAATATGCGGTGAAGCATCCTCTGTGTCTTCTCGTGGCTTGATGATGCATTTCTTTCTAGAGGCAAACAATATCCCATTGTTCAGATGGACCACAGTTTATTAACCCACTCAGCTCCTGAAGGACATCTTGATTGCCTCCGAATATTGGCTATTATGAATAAAGGTACTCTGAATATCCATGTGTAGGTTTTTGTGTGGGTGTAAATTGTCAGCTCCTTTGGGTAAACACCAAGGTGTTACCTCCCTCCTCCACCCCCACCCGCCCCCCCACCCCACCATAGGTCAAGAGTTTTGTAAGAAGCTGCCAAACTTCTTCCAAAGAGGCTGTACCATTCTGCAAGAAAGGAGGGTTCCCGGTGCTTCACATCTGCACCAGCATGTGGTGCTGTCCATGCCTGGATTTTGACCATTCTGGTAGGTGGTAGTGTTACTCTATTGTCGTTTTAGTTTGAATTTCCCTGGCGATGTATGATAGGGCACATCTTTTTTTTTTTTTAGGTTTATTTATTTATGTATCTATTCTGTTAATTTATTTTTGAAAGAAAGAGACAGAGACAGAGTGTGAGTCGGGGAGGGGCAGAGAGAGAGGGAGACACAGAATCGGAAGCAGGCTCCAGGCCCTGAGCAGTCAGCACAGAGTCCGACACGGGGCTTGAACTCACAGACCATGAGATCGTGACCTGAGCCGAAGTCGGACACTTAACCCACTGAGCCACCAGGCACCCCTATTTATTTATTTTGAGAGAGAGAGTGTGTGTAGAAGTGGGAAAGGGGCAGAGAGTGAGACAGAATCCCAAGCAGGCTCTGCATCACCAGCACAGAGCCCCATGCAGGGCTTGAACTCTTGAACCATGAGACCATGACCTGAGCCAAAGTCAGCTGGGCACATCTTTTTATGTGCTTGCTTGCCGTTTGTATATCTCCTCTGGCGAGGTGCCTCTTAAGGTCTTTGGCACAGTTTTTAAATCAGTTGTGTTTTTCTTATTGTTGAGTTTTTTTAAGAGTTGTTTGTATATTTTGGATCACAGTCCTTTATCAGATGTGTCTTTGACAAATATTTCCTCCCACTCTCTGGTTTGTCTTCTCATTCTCTTCACGTGGTCTTTTGCAGAGTAGAAGTTTTTCATTGTTTTAAATTCAGCTTTATTTATTTATTTATTTATTTATTTTAATATAACTTATGTCAAACTGGCTTCCATACAACACCCAATGCTCATCCCAACAAGGTTTTAATTTTAATAAGGTCCAGCTTCTCAATGATTCCTCTCATGGATCGTGTCTTTGGGGTTGTGTTTAAAATAGCATCACCGTACTCGGGGTCATCCAGGTGTTCTCCTGTATTCTCTTCTGGAAGTTTTATAGTTTGAAGTATACATTTAGGTGTATGATGCATTCTGAGTTAGTTTCTGTGAAAGGTCTGTGTCTAGATTCAGGTTTTTTTGCACGTGGCCATCCATTGGTTCCAGCCCCGTGATTCATCCATTGTGTTGCCTCTGCTCCTGTGTCAAAGATCTGGTGACTATATCTATGTGAGTCTATTTCTGGGCTCTCTATTCTGTTCCACTGATCTATGTGTTGGGTTTTTTCCCCCCAAAACCACACTGTTTTGAGGGCAGTAGCTTTACAGTAGTCTTGAACTTGGGTAGTGTCAGTTCTCCAACTTTGTTCTTCACTGTTGTGTTGGTTCTTCTGGATCTTTCACCTCTTTATATACACTTCAGATAGGTTTTGTTTTTATAGCAACTTGAAAAATTTCACTTGCGGTTATGTCTTATGTTGTTAAAATGCATTTATAACCAGAGACACACTCACACATACTTTATATAAAATCAAATACATTAGTGAGATGTGTTCCAAGTTTTCTTCACGAATGGGGTGCTTTTTGGAGAACACCGTGCTGGGACATCAGAGCTAGAAAAAGCATCTACAACGGCAGGCAACTTGTTTTCGATTTTAATGGGCTTCAGACTTGGCTGAGATGCCCTAGAGATTCTGGCGGAGAGATCTTGGGTAAAACCCCATCATCTGCTTTTTGACAGAATCCCTGCATGGCTCTGATGCCTGATCCCTTGGACCACGCTTGGAGAAAACATGCACCAGTTTATCTTTGCCTTTACAGATACGGAAGCTGATGTTGGAGAGGGACGTGCCCTGCCCCAGCTCAGAGGGCTGGGAAGTGGCAGCTGACCCTGGGAAGCAGGGCTTGGCCTCTGGGTTTACAGAGTGAAGGCCCAGTGCCTCGTCCCTTCTCTTAGCTCCGTGGCTCTGGAACATCCTTCCAGAGCTTCCTCCCCATCTGTCCTCGCTGCCAGTTGCCCTCTGAAGTTTCTTCTTCACTTCTACCAGTAGTGGCTCACGGAGGACCAATGGTTATTCTTCCCGGATAACTAATGTTTTTTGCAACAGAAGCCTTCTGAGGGCCAAAATCTAACCATCAGAATTACACTCCCCTGCCCACCCTGACCCTCCTTTGGGGGGTCCTTACTATTTGTCTGTGTTTCTCTTTATCAGTGGTTCCAGATTCAGAATCACCTGGGAAATTTTATTTTATTTTTTAATATATATATTTTTAAGCTTTATTTATTTATTTTGAGAGGGAGGAGTGAGAGAGAGAGAGAGAGAGAGAGAGAGAGCAGGGGAGGGGCAGAGAGAGAGGGAGAGAGAATCCCAAGTAGGTTCTGTGCCGTCAGTACAGAGCCCGATGCAGAGCTCGATCCCACCACTCTGGGATCCTGACCTGAGCTGAAATCAATAGTCGGACACTCAACCGACTGAGCCACCCAGGTGCGCCTCACCGGGGAAATTTTAAAAGCGCTCCAAAGGCTCCAGCCCCCACAGTTCCAATTTAGAAGGTCTGACTCGCTTGAACCTCACAACAATCTCGACAGTTATGAGGAATTGGGGGCTCACAGAGGTTAAGCCATTCCAAGCTCCCACCTCTGAAGAGTCAGAATTTGAGCCTAGAGCTTTAGATTTTGAGTTCTGATATACATCGGAGGCCACCACACACATGGAAGGAGTTTCATTTTAGGGGGAAAAAATGGCTAGGAGACACAGGCTGGAGGTGGGGCCTGGTGTCTGCACCAGAGCCACCGCAAGAGGGTCAGCTGGCGTGGAAGTCCCTGCAGACTTAGGGCCGGGACCAAGCTGAGTCTGCACAGGGAGGTGGGGGCCAGGGGCAGGGAGAGCTGCAGGGGCAGGGCCAGGCTGGCTGGGCACGAGCCCACCGAGCCCACCAGGAGCAGGAGGTGGGTCAGACAGGAGATGAAAGCAGGGGAAGTCATAGGGAGCAATGAGCAGGTCCGGTCAGGGACCCAGGAATGAGATGCTTCCAATCTGGGAGAAAACATGCTGCCGGGAACGCCTTTTCTAAAGCAAGGTCAGTGGCACTGCTCCCCAACCCAGGCCACGTAGAGCCTTTCCTGGGCCTGTGGCTCTCCCAACCCCCAGCTGCCCTCCCCCCACTGGCTTCTATTTCTGCAGTCCTGTCCCCTTCCCAATACAGCACCTTTCTTTTCCTCTGATCCAAGATGTACTCAACAGGTCAACCTTGGAAATGACCTTCAGATTCAAAGCTGGTAGGATGAGGCCAAAGCCGGAGGGGAGGAGCCGTGGGAAAGTGGAGGCCCCACAACCACAGGGTGGACCCTGTCTTCCATGCCCAAGGCAAGACGTGCCCCCCCATCTTTTCTTCATACCTAAAGGCGCCCTTCTGTATCCAGATACAATACAGTGAATAAGGCCGGGATTCCCGGCCAGGATTCCAGGCGGAGTGGGGCATTCATGCATTGTGTGGGCCATAATGGGGGTTTTCGGTGGGCCACGGGCCTCACAGCATGAGAGTTCACACAGCTAAAGACACTTTGTTGGGGAGGAGGCAGGGTTCCTGGGACTTTCTCAGAAAACAGTGACACAGACAGCCTCTGCCCTCAGAACAGGCCCTTCACGAATGCCGGGCTGGCCGGGGCCTGGACCTACGGCAGCTTCTGAGAAGAGACCCTGCCCAGGGCGGCTCGTGAGCTCTCGGAGCCCCGAGGCAGGGTCCCTATGGGGCAGCTGCCAGGGCCAGATGACGCAGGAAGCCTGAGCAACCTTCCCGATTTCACACCCACTCTCTGATCTGGCCCTCTTTCCACGTCTGTAAAACGAGAATTAGAATACAGTCCTCCCAATTCCCTTTCAACTTTAAAATATTCTGTTCAGGATTAGCTCATAATATGTAGGATTTAGTGCAAAATGAAAATACATGGTGCCTTGTTCAAAGAAGTGCTGTCAAAAGTACTGAAATATAAAAGGTTTTGTTTTTGTTTTTGTTTTTGTTTTTATTCCTTCCATGATCCCTCTCTCCAGTTTTCATTGTGGCTTTTTATTTGCTAGTTAATGCCATTCTAAGTAGAGAAAAATAGAATTTTACATTGCTGGCATGAATTTTACCAGCCATCTTTATATTGTGCAAGGCCGGTTTTCAATGCAAATGTAAGAGCATTTAACTTAGATGCAGAATTACCAAAATTACAGGATTCGTGTTTTGTAGCTTGTTACATGCATATGCATTTTGATCTTACCAGATAATGGAGATGTTACACAAAAGTAACTTGACCGCTTCTCACATATGGATACATGCACATTCACAACACACCCCACCTTCTGCTTACCTACGAGCAGAGAGCAGAGAGAAGGGACCTCGCTTTGTCCAGTCTATTATTTGTCTCACATTTCATCATGTTTCACATCCATGCTTGATCCAAACAGGGACGTAACAGAAACCAGAAAAGATGGGACAGAGTTCCTTGCTTGTTCTAGTCTTAGAATTCCAGTGCCTTCCTTTGTGTTGGAAGCAAGTTCTGCCCGCCCCCCTCTCCCTTGTCACAGGTGAAATGCACTTATCTTGGGCTCCCTCTGAGTCTCATTGAACCCCAAGAGCTCTGGGCCCCCCTGCATCTCTGTGCTTGTGGGCCATTGAAGAGCAAGGGTGGGATGCATTGCACACATCTTCTGTGTTTATGCACCTGCTCCATTGTCCCATGACACTTCACTTACAAAACACAAGTTCTACAATAGAATTGCTAAAAATTTTGAGGTGGGGACAGCAGAGCCAAAACAAGCATGAGGCTGTATTAGTCAGGGGCTTCCAGAGAAACAAAACCAGTAAAATTCTCTCTCTCCCTCTCTTTCTATCTCTCTCCCCATGTCTCTTCTATGTATCTATATATCTATGTATCTATGTATCTATCTATCTTTGTATCTATGTATCCGTCTATGTATCTATGTATGTATCTATGTATCTATCATCTGTCTATATATCTTTGTGTCTATGTATCTATGATCTGTGTATCTGTCTATGTATCTATGTATCTATGTATCTATCTATCTATCTATCGTCTGTCTCTATATATTTGTGTCTATGTATCTATGTATGTATCTATGTATCTATCTAGGTATCTGTATCTATCTATCTGTCTATCTATCATCTATATATCTTTATATCTATGTATCTGTGTATCTGTCTACGTATCTGTCTATGTATCATCTGTCTATATATCTTTGTGTCTAGGTATGTATGTATCTATCTATGTATCTAATGTATCTATGTATGTATCTATGTATCTATCATCTATCTATGTATCTCTGTATCTCTGTATCTATGTATCTGTGTATCTATGTATCTATGTATCTATCTATCATCTGTCTATATATCTTTGTGTCTGTGTATCTATGTATCTACTTATCCATGTATCTATGTATCTGTCATCTATCTACCTACCTATCTATCTACCTATCTATTATCTATCTTTCATTTATCTATCTATCTATCTAGAACACTCATCAGCTATGGGGACTGACAGCTCTCATGATCCGCTGTCTGAAGCTGGAGACCAACCCAGGAAACCCTGCAGTGTAGCTCCAGTCCAAGGACAGGAGAAAACCAATGCTTCAGCTCAAGGAGTCAGGCAGAGGGCGAATTCTCCCTTCCTCTTCCTTTTTGTTCTAATGAGACCCTCAGTGGATTGGACAATGCCCATCCACACTAGAGAGGGCCATCTTAGTCCATTGATTCAAATGTTAATCTCTTCTGGGAACACCCTTGAAGACACCCACAGAATGATGTTTAACTAGGTACCTGGGATCTGGTGGCCCAGTCAGATGGATACATAAAACTACCCATCCCAGAGGCCCTTCTGAGCTGGGGCACATGAGGGCACAGTCTTCACCCAAGGAGGGGCCACTGCTGGCCGCCCCCATCACCACCACTTCCCAGGAGGCATTACCCAATTCTGCCTGGATCAGAACCTTCCACACAGGCGGGTAGAGCGAAGACACAGGTATCTACCTTCTGTTGGGAGACCTTAGGCGGGAGCCTCCTCCTCCTGCTTGTGTGCGATGGGCCCCGAGGCTGCTGCAGGGGACTGTCGTGAGAGTTACAGCACCGAGGCTAGACTCTGTGAGCCTCAGTTTCCTCCTCTGGGAGGCACTCACTGTTGTTATTGAATTAAATTAAATTATATAGAATTAAATTAAATGACACATGTAAACTATCTGGCATATACTACAATTGCCGTTTTAATACTTATCACAAGTAAGAGCATCCCAGGTGGGTGGGAACAGCAGCAAGGGCCCATGGGCTGGAGGGATACTTGGAGTCAGGCAGGGCAGAGCTGTGGTTCCAAATATTTGGCCTAGAGCAGGATCAGGTACGTGTTGGAGTCCCAGGGGACTGCCCCCCCTTCCAGGGTCCCAGTCCAGCAGCCTGGGTCCCTGGGCTGACCTCCAGTCCTAGACAGGAGCCATGTACTGAGCAGGAAACTGAGGCAGAAATGTGGTTTCACAACAAGATGGAGGTTGTAGACAATAGATTTTAGATGCAAATGCCCAAGGTTCCCCCACCTGGAGAGCATCCAGATACAAGCAGGAGGGGGAAGCTGGTTTCCAGACACTTCTCCTAATGAGAGCGTCATCAGTAGAGTGGTCTTGTCCCTGTCAGGACTGGCTCGGAGGAATACTTCTAAAATTGTCTTCTATGAGATATAAGTAGATGTTTCATGGAAAAGTGGGGTGATGGGAAGGAAGAGAAAGAGAAGGAGGGGGAGAAGGAGAGGAGGACAAGGAAGTAAAGGACAAGGAAAACAACAGCGTGATGATTTGGGAAATACCAGCTTCAACAAATTTCCACAGATCCTCTGGGTGCGACTCACAGCCCCAGGAACATACTCCAGAATTCCAGAACACCGTGACTCTACACACAGTGGTTCCCAAACTGATTTTCACGGGGACCATTTCCATAAACACTTTGCTAACCAAAGTTGGTGACTGTGACACTGCAGAGGCCTGGGGTGGGGCGGGGGGGGGGAGGGGGGAAGCTGGTGCTGTGGACGGGGTCTGCCAGGCAGGGGAGTGGGCATGGGCTGGGGGCCCCTCTTGATGCTCCCTGGGGGGACCCAGGGCATTGGAGCCAGGAGAAGGGCAGATGGGGTGAGGAGACATGCAGGCAGCTGTCGTGGGAAGGTCGTTGGTGTGGGAGCCACATCTGAGTGCTGCAGGGTGGCAGGGGCTCCTTGACCTTCCATGGAAGCCAGCAGGGTGGGGGCCTAGTACCCAAAGGGCCACTAGGGCATCCCAGCAGGCCCATGGCTAGTACCTATGCCAGGCTGACGGGGTCCACACCGGCCCACCCCCAAGCCAAGCCCACCTGTCCCTCAGCCCTCCAGGCCTGCCTCCTGGGACCCCGCTCAGCCTCCGCAGACACCTGATGCCTCCCCCCCCCCCAGGAGGGCATCCATGTGTCCCACCCCTCATGGCAGCAGCCATTCTTTCCAAGTCTTTCCTTGTCCCTTGAGCTGGGGGTGCTCCTGACCTGGCTCACCCCAAACTTCTTTCGGAGGGTGCTACTATCAACAAAGGAACCCAAGAGTTGCATTGGAGAAAAGTGAGTGAGGTCATTTTGCTATTTGCCCGTTGCCCTGGGGAGAAGCTCTCCCTCCTCCCTGCAGTGGCCCTGCTGCACCAGCGGGCCCCTCAGTGCCCCCACTTCTAGTCCAGACCTGTGAGTGACTCAGTGAGATCTCGGCTCTCAGCTGGAGCCTGTCTGTCAAATAAGAAAGTGCGGAAGGTCGCCCTTCCTTCACATCAATACGGAGCTCATATGAGAAAATAGTAGGGCGGGGTCCTTGGTCTCTGTCCCGGTCCCCGACGGGGAGAACCTGAAACTGAGAGTATGAGCCACAGGGAGACAGGTACCAGCTCAGAAGAAGAAAGCACTTGCTAATCATGGTGGCCGGAGAAGGGTCTGAGCCAGCGTCACACGGACCTGGGTGCGGGTCCTGGCCCAGAGTCCCTGAAGACTTACTTGGACTCCAGCACCCCTCCCTAGCTGTGTGGCCCGGGCAGCGTCCTCCACCCGAAGCCTCAGGTCCATGTGGTTAAAATGTGGACCACAATCACCTGCCAGTTCATCCACCAGCACTACCCCAGGGCATTTGCTTGGCTGTAGCCTGGGGCACCGCCCAGGATGCTTAAAGCCACTGACAACGCAGTCCCTGGTGAGACATGGTGGCTACCCAGCACAGCCAATTGTTTCCTGTCCCTTCTCAAGTGACGAAGCTTCTCTGGCTGTAAGAGCTCCCAAGGCAGGTTGGATGAGCACCGAGAAGGGTGCAAAGGGAGTGGTTCCAGCTTCAGGCAGGGAACAGGCCCCCTGCATCTCCTGGCTGCACAGGGACAGTGACCTGGCTGACCTGGCCTGGTCCCCACAGGGGAGCTCTACGGGCAGACTCACCAAGGAGCCAGTGCAGAGGGATTGAGAGGGATGGCCTGCAGACTGAGCCAGGGCTGATCCCCCGACAGGACAGGTCCCCTGGTGGGCTGCGGGGGACATGACCCGCACCCCTCGGGGCTCTGGCCCCTCTCTGAGCCGGCCTCGGTCCCAGCTGGTGCGGGCACAGCCGTGCATTGGTCTTTTGCACCAAAGCAGGCGCATCATTAGAATGCAGGGAAGGTGCATTCAGTGGGAGTGGACTGTGGAGGGAGGGGGGGAGGGAGGTTAATTTGCTGTGTTTAGGAGGCCCTGCCAGGTGCCTACCCCAAACCCTTCCGGCTGGACTCTTCTCCAAAACGCACCCTCATCCGTCTCTCTTGCTCATGCGGGAAGGAGTCCTGCTGCCTCACACCTTGGGCCCCCGGTTCTGATGCTGAGTCACACGTGAGTTCAGGGCTCCCATGGGTCCCGGGGCAGCAGATCTGGTGAATGGCCTGTGCATGAGCACACAGCACAGCACTCCCGATGACGAGGTGAGGGGTGAATCGATGCCCTTGATGAGGCGAGGGGTGAATCCAGGGGTGAATCAAAGCACCTGCTTCCTTTCTGAGTGTTCCCACCATGACCGGGTCCTCGTGGTACTCAGCACGGACTGTCCCCCGGCTCCTGCCCCCTCCGGGGACATTTTCTGCACACCGGTTGTGCCCGGGGCGGGGGGGGGGGGGGCTGGTGGTACCCACCGTAACCACCACCTCGACCACAGCTGATTGGCCAGTTTGGACTGGGTGTGGCCGCTCCTGGGAGGCCACCCACCTGTGGTCCATGTGGCCTACATGATAGACAGCCAGCTAGTTAGCTGCTCTCTCTCAGGAGCCCAGCCGGGACTCTGCAATGGGCTGCTGGCCCCAGTACTGAAGGGCCATGTAGAGAGTGGGGGCTACATACGAGGCCAAAGGGTGGGGAGGTGGGCTTGGTTATATTTCGGGCTTGTGATGGTTAACTTTATGCGTCTGCTTGGCTGGGCCACCGTTCCCGGATATGGGGTCGACCATTATTCTGAGTGTTTCTGTAAGGGTGTTTTTGGAGGAGACCTACATTTAAGTTGGTGGAATCTGAATGAAGCAGATTGCCCTCCAAATTGGGGGGGGGGGCTTAATCAAATCCATTAAAGGCCTGAATAGAACAAAAGACTGACGTCCCCCCTCTCGCAGCAGGGGGCCTTTGAACTTGGACTGTAGCACTGGCTCCTCCTGGGTCTCAGGCTGCCAGCCCACAGTTCAGAGTTTGGACTCAGCAGCCTCCATAATTGCAGAAGCCAATTCCTTAAAAAGAAATCTCTCGTCTCTCTGGAGGTGACGGGAAGGAGCAGGAAGGGGTTGCGCCTTGGAGACAGCCCTGAATCCAACTCCATGTTTCCTCCTAACTCCGGTCAGATTAGGGTAAGGTTGTTAACCTCCCTGAGCTCCCCTTTTCCTCTGTGTGTGCGATCCTAGATTCCGGGGCTCTACAGGCAACCCCCCCCCCCCCCCGCCGGTGCTGCAGATTCTGTCTCTAGGTGGAGGCTTACCTCCTCTGAGAAAAATGACTCCATGTCTCGTCTTCCCAGTGCCGTGACTCAGGATATAGAATGTGAGCGTCCGGCCCCACCGTCCTCCCCCTTTCCTGCCTTTCCATCACTGTTAATTTGACCACTCATTTTATTACACTTGAGTTAATGCCCTTCCACGGCTGGGAGGGAAGGTCAGACTGAATGACTTCAACCCAGACCAGAAACAGCTCCTGACCGGGAAGTTAGGGATGGTCACTGCTTAGGTCTACAAGGACAGGGCAGAATGAATCAGGCAGGTAGACTGTGGCTTTATGCCTTGGATAGACACAGACACATAAATGCACAGTCACTACTGAGCAGAAAGATGCAGGGCTTTGTAGCATCTAAACAGGGCTGGTATTTAACTTGTAGATGTGTATGTGTATACTTGTCATATATATCTAGATTATATAATGTAGTATGCTAGATGTGTAAATACATGTTGACTGGATATCACGAGCATGCCTGTGTTTATGTGTGTGTACATCCACACAGGACATGTGTATATACATATATGCATTCATGTATATATTCACATTCAAAGGTGCACATATATTTTTGTATGGATCTATATCTAGACAGATAGATGTTCAACAAACGGTCTTGAGCTGTGACTGTCAGACTGTAGACCAGCGTCTATGCACATAGGATGCGTCATGCTGGCTCCCCCTCTCGCTCTCTCTCCCCTAAGATATGATCAAAAGAGGAATTGGATGTAGACTCAAAGACCAGACTCACAATCTCGGTCTTCTCTCTGCTTGACCTTCAAATGACTCGATTAAACGGTCCGAGCTTCCTTGGGGCACCTGGGTGGCCCAGTCGGTTGAGCGTCCGACTTCAGCTCAGGTTATGATCTTGGGGGTCCGTGAGTTCGAATCCTGTGTCAGGCTCTGTGATGACAGCTCGGAGCCCAGAGCCTTCTTTGGATTCTGTGTTTCCCTCTCTCTGCTTCTCCCCTGCTCTCAATCTCTGTCTCTCTCAAAAAATAAATAAACATTAAAAAAAAAAAAAAAAACTGTCCAAGCTTCAGTTTCTTCCTCTGTAACAGTGGGCTGGTGGCCCTTTTCTGGAGGGGATTGGTGAGTATTACAGAAGGAAAGCGACCGCACCAATATGTGACACAGACCTGGAGTCAGATTACCACACCATTCAGCGCTCATAGAGTCCCCACCGCAAGCCTGCCGGTCCCAGTCTGGGCCCCAGACACATAGATGGGAAGTGTGTCCTCCCTAGTGGGGAAATGGATGTGAAAACAGACCCTACGGTCCGGCATCACAAGTGCCGGGACCAGGGCAGGGATGGGGTTGGGGCATCTCCAAGGAGGGCGGCAGACAGTGGGCCATCAGGGTGGGCTGCACAGAGGAGGCAGAACATGACATTCATCGTGGAGAGGGGGCAGGGACTGGTTCCAAGAGTGAGGATGGCAGGAGATGCCCCACACAGGGTGTGCTAAGAGGCTTCTAGGAGGTCATGAGTGTGCAGGCCGTGGGCCAGGAATTCGGGTACAGTGGGGATGCTTGGCCCCCTAAATATTTGAATCGTTGTCTTGTAGACTAGGGGCAAAATTCCGATTTCCAGTTTACTTGCTATGTTTCTTTGGAAGGTTGGAGGGAACTCTCTCTAGGCCTTGGTCATCTTATTTAAAATGAACAGAATGGATAAAACCAGCTTCCAGGCCCTGTTTAGTCAATGAGGCCAATGGCTACATATCTGATCACATCACACGAGGAGGCTCTGACCGGGAGACCTGGATTCCTGACAGCACCCTTTAAATGTCACTCCATCAAGATTTCCTTTGTCTTTATTATACTAGTTCTCTTTCTTGCTTGCTCAATAAATAGTGGCATCAACTCTGACTTTGCACCCTCCAGAAAACGAGTTTGTTAAGCCAACTGGGGAGGATGATTCAGCAGCGTGCATAAATCAAGCTCTGACATCCCTCGATGGCTTCATCTGGCACCAAGCCCAGCCACGTGGCTTCAACGTGCACCTACTCTGTGCTGGTCACTATTCCAGGCCCAGGGGGCACAGCAAGAAAGAGATGTGGCCCCTGTCATCAAGGAGCTCGCTGTACAGAGAGAGAATAAAGCTGATCGTTAAGATGTGCGATGTCAAGATGTTGGTTAAAAGCAGCATCGGATGATAGGAAAACGCACGGAGGACCCACTGTATCCAGGCTGGGAGGACACACGATGCTCAGTTGAGACTAAGTTCGATCTTTACGTGATGGGTTGGGGTGGGGAGGAGGCACAAGGACGCGTCACACGGAGGGAACCGTGTAGCAGGGTGTGCAGCAATGATGACAGTCACAAGTCTTGCTGATTCGGTGCTTCCTCCCCCACCGCGTGGCAGGACAGAAGGGCAGGGAGAAATCCCTCTGAGTCCTGCTAATCCCTCACTGAGGGCACTGCGGGGACCCTTGAAGTTTGCGGGTGGGGCACCAGACCTCCAAAGACAGGATGCAAGGAAACAGAACTGAGAGAATCTGCTCTGAGGTCACCCAAGACTCAGCTGAGTGCTCCCCCTGCAGTGCCCGTGGAGGCCGGGGTCGGGGGAGCAAGGCAAACGGAGATCTTCTGTGGTGTGGACGCCCAGGGATGGAACTAGAGGAATAAAATTACTCCCAGAGATCCCCAAAGCTGGTGTCCAAGGAGAGAGAATGAGAGAGAGAGAGAGAGAATAAGAGAGAGACCTACCAGTCATAAAGAGATCTCCAGAGTGTTTTCAGCGTTCAGATCCCAAGGAGATGTCTTCTCACCTCTTTAAAAATAATGGAAGCCATTCATGCAAAAATCTAAAGGGAAGTGCCAAAAGTCCTGGTTTAACTACTGATCAAATCGAGCAGACTCCTTCCTCCCGCACCGGTGCCCTGTCAGGAGAAGTGTGCCATTATCTGTAGGGAAATGTTGTTTGGGTGAATCTCCCCCATTCTTTTACACACAAGGTCTGGCTCAGAATGAGAAAAGTGTAAAACCCACCCAAAGCAGGAAGCTGTGACCCATGGTCAAGTGAAGGAATATCAGTAGTAACAGAACCAGACAGCCTAGATGCTGGGCTTTCAAAATTAGAAGACAGAGATGGTAAAATAAATGTGAAAAATGGGCCTCCCATCCTTTTCCTCCTTTTTTTTTTTTTAAATTCCCCATTCCCCTTCTTTTCAGTTTGTTTTTATTCTGTTTTGTTTTTACAAGGGACTTTATATAAAGCACTGAATTCCACCAACAAAAAAATATGTCAAAGGACTAAAAATAGTAAAAATGGTATAACATGCGAACAGTTGGGAAATTTTAACGAGAGATAGAAACTATAAGAAAGACCTAAATTGGAATGCCAGAAATGAAAAATATGAAATCAGAAGTGGAAAGTCTACTTGGAGGGCTTAACAGGAACAAAGCAGAGGACGGGAGCGGTAAACGTGAATAAAGAGGGATGAATGGCAGATATCAAACCGAAACATGCAGAGGAAGAAAAGAATCTCGGGCAGAAAGGCACAGAGCACCTGACAGACAGAGATCAGTATCTAGCAGTCAGCAGCGTGCGTAGCTGGGCCAGCAGGAGGGGAGAGGCAGCCGGGCTGACAGGTATTGGAAGAGAGAGCAGTTGAAGAGTTTTAGAATTGCTGAAAGGCATCAACCCCCCAGAGCAAGGTAACTCCAAACAGGGCTAAGTCCGTGGAAAAACACACCTAGGCACATCATAGCCAAAATGCTGAAAACAGAATAGAAAGAGAAAATATTAAAAACAAGCCAGAGATGGGGCGCCTGGGTGGCGCAGTCGGTTGGGCGTCCGACTTCAGCCAGGTCACGATCTCGCACTCCGTGAGTTCGAGCCCCGCGTCAGGCTCTGGGCTGATGGCTCAGAGCCTGGAGCCTGTTTCCGATTCTGTCTCCCTCTCTCTCTGCCCCTCCCCCGTTCATGCTCTGTCTCTCTCTGTCCCAAAAATAAATAAATGTTGAAAAAAAAAATTTAAAAAAAAAAAAAAAAAAAAAAAAAAAAAAAAACAACAAGCCAGAGGAAAGAAAAACACATTTCAGGGGCACCTGGGGGACTCAGTTGGTTTAGCTTCAGACTCTTGATTTTAGCTCAGGTCATGATCTCAGGATCATGAGATCAAGCTCTGGGTCGGGCTCTGTGCTGACAGTGCAGAGCCTGCTTGAGATTCTCTTTCTCCCTCTCTCTGCCCCTCCCCTGCTCTCTCTCTCTCTCTCTCTCTCTCTCTCAAACAAACAAACAAACACAAACAACATATTCCACATAAAGGAACAGGAATACAAAACAATACAGACTTCTCATTAGAAACTAGAAACCAGAAGACGGTGGAATAGTGTATTGTTTTCCTGATTTGCCCTCCAGAGGATCTTTTTCTTTTCAGCTCCATTGAAGTGTGATTGATGTACAAAAATTTGCACACTTTTAATGTCTACATCTTGATGAGTTTGGACCTACGAGTATACCCGTGGTACAGTCACGGTAAACAAAGCACTAAATATATCCATTACTTCCCAAAATTTCCTTCTGTGCATTTTATTTTATTTATTTATTTATTTATTTATTTATTTATTTATTTTTGCTGCTGCTGGTGGTGGTTTTGGTTTCCTTTTCTTGTTTGCTTTTGTAAGAAGGATCTGCTGTACAATGTGGTCCCTACAATTAACAATGCAGTATTATGCACTTTGAAGATAAGTGGAATAATATTTTTAAAGTGAGAAAGAAAACAACCCTGCCGCATTCATCAAAAATTAGTCTTTATAATTGGTGGCAAAACAAAGACATTTTCAAACAAGTAAAACCCGAGTTTTATCATATCCAGCAGATTTTCACTGTAAGTAACACTGAAAGAAATTCTTCAGCTTTTAGGTAAGGGATGCCAGGAAGAAGCTCAGATCTACCAATAGGAAGAAAGAAAATGAGGAAAAGCAAATCTGTAGGTAAATACAAAGTGTCTTTTTATTACTATCACATATATGTGCATGTGTATGTGCACGTGAACACACATACCCAGGCACACGCGTTTACATGCATCCAAAAAAGCAATTGGCTGTTAAAAGCAAAAATAATAACAATATATTATGAGGTTTTGTTTCATGTTAATTGTTTTTTATTTATTTTTTGAGAGAGAGACAGAGAGCATGCTGGGGGGTGGGAATAGAGAAAGAGGGAGACACAGAATCCAAAGCAGGCTCCAGGCTCTGAGCTGTCAGCCCAGAGAAGGATGAGGGGCTTGAACCCACGAACTGTGAGATCATGACCTGAGCCGAAGTCAGGTGCTTAACCGACTGAGCTACCCAGGTACCCCGAGTTTTAAATATCATTGGTTAGAAATTTAAAAGCCAATATGATGGGGTGGATGCCTGAATGACTCAGTCAGTTGAGCATTGACTCTTGATTTTGGCCAAGCTCGTGATCCCAGGGTCGTGGGATAGAGCCCCAGGTTGGGCTCCATGCGGAGCATGGAGCCTGCTAAAAATTCTCTCTCTCTCTCTCTCTCTCTCTCTCTGTCTCTGAATCCCCCCTCCCCCCCCACTAGCACACATTCTTCCTCTCTCAAAAGAATATATATAAATAAACAATAAAAAATAATAAAAACAATGTGACTAGAAGAGGACAAAGGTGGCAGATGTTCTAAGGGGGATCAGACTCTTACAAAGCTCTTACATGACACTAAAATTTATACAATGTTATCTGAAGGTCAACTGTCATGAGTCATAGACGTCTATTTCTCTCCAGAGCAGACACTATAAGGTAACACGAAGAAAGGGACTTAAAAAGGCAATAAGATTTTATTTTTTTTTAAATAGAAAATTCTTTTTATAAAGTTTAGTATTCAAGACGAAGAGAAAAGCAAAACTTCCTCCTGAGATATTTTTATGCATTTATCCAAGATTCTTATTATGTCTTGACCCCCTGGTCCAACAGGTTTTTTTTTGTTTTTAATGGACATTTGATAAAATGCTTTTTAACTTTTTTCCGTATTGTCTTTATTTAAAACTAGGCTTTAGGGATGCCTGGGTGGCTCAGTCGGTTAAACGTCCGACTCCGGCTGTGGTCATGATCTCATGGATCGTGAGTTCAGGCTCTGTGCTGACAGCCCAGGGCCTGGAGCCTGCTTCCGATTCTGTGTCTCCCTCTCTCTCTGCCCCTCCCCCGCTCATGCTCCGTCTCTCTCAAAAATAAATAAACATTAAAAAATAAACTATGCTTTATTTATACATAGTAATTAATATTCACTCTTGTGGATGTTCAGTTCACTGAAGCACATGCACATAAGTCACGTGACCATCACCACAGTCCAGACCCAGAACATTCCTGTCGTTGCTTGGAATTACCTCCTTCTGAGGCTTTACTGTCACTCTCTCCCTGCTCGCTCCTGGTCTTGGGAAGCCACTGATGTGCCCTCTGCTCCTATGATTCCGCCTTTTCCTGAACTGGACTTTAAATGTGTGGAGGAGTAGCAGCACAAGAGTTAACTTTGTATTGTGTACTTTTGCATCAAGGGTCATGATCGATAATCGAGAAGGTATACTCCACGCTGTCTACAGATACAGATGTGTGTGTGTTGCAATGCATCTGTGAATCTTCTGCCATGTGAGAACTCCCTAGCTTAAATTAATGAAGCCAGGTCATTTTTCAAAAGAAGTCAATATAGGAGGTAAGATAGACTTACATGAAAAAAAGCAGAAAAAGTGGAAAAGAGGATCAAAGACCATGGATGGAGGAAATAAATATTCCAAGACGATAAACTGTAACCCGATCTTATAAATAGTTGTGTTAAATGTAAATGGTTTAAACAATGAGCAAGGTTTTCCGATGACATATAAAATCAACACCATACCGTTTGCTTTCTGTAATGTGCGTACTTCAAACACAGATATGGGAGCTGGAAAATAAAAAGGCCGTGTGAAACACACCATGCAAACAGTAAGCCTAAGAAACCGGTCACATAAATGTTGGGAAAGGTGGTTGGTCGGGGAGAGAGAGATGAACAGAGCCATTTTATGATGGTAGAAATGTCCATTTCTCAAGGATACACACTCAGGATGCATTGAAGGATAGAGCTTTGTAAAACAGACAGAAGCAAAGGGAAGAGAGGCAGATTCCCTGGTATAGGTGGGAATCTGGATGCCACTCTCTGAGTAATCGATAAAACAAGTAGGCGAAAATCAGTAAAGATAGAGAATATCAGAACAATATACCCCAAGATTTCTCAAATCAGCGATATTTACATTTTTCTCTTGGACAGTTCTGTCTTGGGGGCAGGAGAGCTTCCGTGGATCGATTGTAGGATGTTCGCACCATCCGGAACTCCTACCCACGAGGTGAGAAACAAACATGTTTACAGACATGGCCAAGTTCCCCTGAGGGGACACAGGCCATCCTTGGTTGAGATCCACTGACATAAGCATGTGCTGGGGCATGAGACAAGTCTAAACCATTTCTTAAGGTGTTGAATGCACACCCAGTATGTTCTCTGAACAAAATGAAATTCATTTAGGAAATTACAGTAAGATTAAGATATCTGGAAGATCCCCAAATGCTTGTAAATTATGTAATGCTTTCCTAAGTAGCCCATGGTCAAAAAAAAAAAATAAATAAATTGCAATGGAAATCAGAAAATAGTTTACACTGAGTATTAAGGAAAACCAACCTGAAATGCATCATGGGACACAGACAAGGCAGTGCCTGGGGGCAATGATCAGCCTTAACCCAAACAGGAGGGGAAAACTGTACAGTCAGCAATCAAAGCTTCCATGCTAAAGAAGCTCAAAAACTCAGAGAAAATTACATTATAAATAAATTTAAAAATATTTTTTTAATGTTTATTTTTTTGAGACAGAGAGAGACAGAGCATGAACGGTGGAGGGTTAGAGAAAGGGAGACACAGAATGCAAAGCAGGCTCCAGGCTCTGAGCTGTCAGCACAGAGCCCGATGCGGGGCTCGAACTCACAGACTGTGAGATCATGACCTGGGCTGACGTCGGACGCTCAACTGACTGAGCCACCCAGGCACCCCCAAATTTTAAAAGTGAAATAAAAATAAGATAAAAAATCAATAGGCCAGTAAAAGGATGGATAGAGTTGGGGCAGAGCCAGAAGCTCACTCTAGACCTCCTGAGGTCTATGGACAAGGGGTGTGCTCGCTCCTTCTTCCAAAATCTACTTTGCAGCCTGGAGAAGAAACAGCTGGACGCGGAGGAACGCGGGCCTCTGGGGAGGGGCTGTCCAAGGGCAGGATCATACAGAACTGCCTGAGCGTCCCGTCCTTAGATGATCTGAGACTCTCAACCACATGGGTGTTCAAGAAAATGACTCAAGGGGCACCTGGGTGGCTCAGTTGGTTAAGCCTCTGACTCTGGGTTTCAGCCCAGGTCATGATCTCACAGTTTGTGAATTCGAGCCCAGCATCAGACTCTGCACTGACAATGCAAGCCTGCTTGGGATTCTGTGTCTCCCTCTCTTTCTGCCGCTCCCCTGCTTGCGTGCTCTGTCTCTGTCCTTCTGTCTCTCTGTCTCTCTCTCAAATAAATACAATAAAAGAAAAAGAAAAAGGTAACTCAATCTGGCAGCTCTGACCATTAAAAACTGTTTTCCTAAGCAAAACATCAGCCTCTCTGCACTTTGATTTCATGCCCTGTAAAACAGGGACCATAGCCATGCCCAACCTGCGTGGTCATCCTGAAGAGAGCACAGGATGACGTGGGATTCAGCCTGGCATGTGGTGCACACACCATACTCAGGATGTTGTGTTACTGGCCTCGTCCGAAGAGGAAGCTGGTGGTTGACCGCGTGCCTCCTCGCAAATCGTCCTTCTCTGCCTGACCCAGTGCCTCCTGGATGCCAGTGCGGCCAGCACGCTGAGCCCAGGGAGAATGGGTCCAGGACCTGTAAGCTGACAGCTGGCAAAGAGCCCGGTGCTCCCGGGAGCCAGCCTCAGGAACAAGTAAGCTGCTGTTTGAAGGCCCACGGAACACAGGGACCTCTGGGAGACTGCTGGCTCCAGGCGGCACCGTCCCGGCCCACAGGGGAGCATGTTCTCTGTGTCTCTCTCCGAGTCTCTCTCTCCGTCTGTGTCTCCCTCTGTCTCCCTCTGAGGTGGCAAGCCAAACGACAGAACATCAGCTAAACCACTTCTGGCTGAGTTTCTCTCACCACCCTGCACCCCTACCACCCCCCCCCCCCCCAGGCGTCTTCCCTCAGCTTCGGGAAGCTGGGGCTCAGGCATGCAGACCCCCAAAGGGAAGGAAGGATAGCACCAAACACTCCTCAAAGGCTTCCGTGCATCGCATCCCTGACCCTGGGCTGTGTGTAGACACACATTCACACACACACAGCACCCCCTCGGGACTCTCCCTTGGCTCCTGCCCTGGCCTGTTCCCCATACTTCTCTGCTGTAAAGGCTTCTCTCTCAGGACCTCTGATGTCACCGCCCCCAAACCTGGGTTCTGTCATACTGCTGGGCACGGAAACTGGGCCACACATGGGGCCTACGCATCGCTACGGCCAGCCAAGCCTCTGCCCAGCTGCCACACGCAGACCTGGCTCTCCACCTTGTCCCGATCCCCAGAACTGGACAGAGACTTACACCTGGACCCACACCTGCCATGTCACAGGTGCATCCCAGCAGCACCAGACCCAGGCTGGCTGTTGTATGTGGGGCCCAGACCCAAACCAGCTGCTGTCTCAGAGAGGGGAGGCAAAGGCTTGGGGACGACGGGAAAGGCCTTTTACAAACGGCACCAATAAAACTGCCTTGGAAGGGGCACAGGTGGGCAGAAAGGAAGAAAGAAAATGAAAAAGGCCCCGTGCCTCCCAAGGCACAGTGGGTAGATAAGGACACAGGACAGGCTGCCCATGGGAGCCAGGCCGTTTCTCTAGGGCAGAAGGACAGGACTGGCGGCCGACAGTCAGACTAGGCCTTCAGGATCGACATTCTCGTCATTACTGTTATCACTGTTATCGTCACTTTCACTGTGTGAAAGGACGATCGGAATCACTTACTGTTAGTTAAACATCTGACTAACAGTAGGTGGCAATTTCACTTTCAAACTCACGCACCAACTTCTCCGGAACAGGCGGGCTACACGGCCACTTGGAGTGCATGTGGGCTGCGGTGGAGGGGTGCCCCCAGAAGGGTGGGGGTGTCACAGTTTGCCACAGTTAGTGCCCCACCCGTCATGTCCCTGTCCTCAGGCTGGCATTTCTGACATGCTGCTCTCTCTTTTCAAACACCTGCCTGTTCTATTTGTACATTTGTGCTTACAGCCTCTGCTCAATTACATCCCCGCCGCATCAGGTAAGGGGGGCATGGGACCCTGCAGGGAAAGCAAAGACACCAAGACCGTGCCTGAGCTGGAAGCGCTTCGGTCACCCGGCCGGAGCTCTGGCTCTGATCCGTGCCCCTCCAGGTCCCCAGGACCCAACTCCGGGCACCCGGTCTGCTGCAGGAACCATCGGGCTAACATGCTCCTCTCTTCTCTAAATCCCAGGCCACCTGCCCTCTTTGCTGCCCTTGAGGCAACGACTCGTCCACTGCCATTTCTAATTCTTCGAGTACTTGTTGCCATCTAATATACGCTAGACGCAGCCGGAGGTCCCGGGAGGGATGAACGTGTGATCCCGCAGAATCCTGCCATTCCACAGGCTGAGCCAGCATAGCAGCAAGAGCCACGGGCCCGGGGCGGCCAGACCTGGGCTAGCATTCTGCTCTCACGCTGCTGGCTTCGCGACCCGGGCCAGTTCTTCAACAGCTCTGAGCCTCGGTTTCCTTGTGTGTGAAGCGAGGGCGGTGATTCCTTCCCCACGTGGTTGTGAGAGTGTGACACTGGCTGCCGTCTGCCCCCTCTCACGTCCACGGTCCCCTTCCAATTCCCAGTGCAGCGACGGGTCCTTGCAACTCCCAGTGGGGATGGCCGGCCTGAGCCCCGGAGGAAGATGAGGACAGCCGGGAGAGAGAAGGCGGCGTACCTCCCTTTCTCTTATTTTGGGAGCGTCGTCTGGCCGTGCCGTGTCCCCCACAGTCCCGCCTCCATTGTATCAGTGTGGCTCTACCTCCTTCCTGACAGCCCTGGTTTCTAGGATCTGTGAATGTATCTTCCAGACCAAGGGCAGCAGTACCTTCTGCTGTGGATGATTTCTCCTCTGCTTGGCATATCAGCTCTTCCATTCCCTGTGTCCTGATTCTCCACTGTCGTGGGCTGAGTCGTGTCCCCCAAAACTCATATGCGGAAGCCCCAACCCCCATACCTCAGAATGCAAGCTTCTTTGGAAATAGGGTCGTTGTAGATGTCATTAAAGAAGAGGTCAGACTGTCGTAGGGTGGACTGCTAATCCAATATGACTGGTGTTCTCAAAAAGGGGAAATGTGGACCCAGACACGCGCAGAGAACCTCATGAAGGCAGAGATTGGGCTGATGTGTCCACAAGCCACGGAATACCAACGTTTGCCAGCACCACCAGAAGCCAGGAGACAGGCCTGGAAGGAATTTTCCCTCATGTGCCTCAAAGGGAACCAGCCCCGATGACACCTTGAACTGAGAATTCTGAGGCCCAGCCCCGTGGAAGGAGAAATGTCTATTGTTCAAGCCACTCAGTCCGTGGTACTTTGTTATGGAGACGTGGCAATCCGGTAAACCCACTGCAAGTCCTTCATTTGAAATGTGCAGAGTGGTTTTCTGTTTCCCGGTGGAACCGAACTGAGTCAAATAAATGGTATGTCTCCTGCATCTGATGTGCAGTTTCATGGGGAGCGGGGGACGGGGGAAGACGGCCTCGGTCAAGCAGAGTGAAAGCCAGAGCCTAAGGAAATTCGACCCAAACGTTCTTGCCATTTGCCGAGTTCAAGTTGTGTACGAGGAGCCTTAGGTGTGTAGGTGCATGTGTGTGTGCGTGTGTGTGTGTGCGTAGGTGTGAGTGTGTATTTCTGTGATGTGTATGTGTCCAGGTATATGTATTTGTGTATGTGTGTGTTCACGTATCACATGTATATGTGTAGTTGATATATGTGTAAGTGTGTATGTGTGTACCTGTGTGTACTTATATGTGTATATCTGTTTGTACGTGTGCACATATATGTGTAGGTATGTTCATATGTGTGTATGTGTGCATATATGTTTCTAGGTGTGTTTGTGTGTGTACCTACGTGTGTATGTGTGCAGCTATCTGCGCGTGTGCACATAGGTATATGTGTTTGTGTATGTGTATGTGTGTATATGTGTATAGGTGCCTGTGTACGTCTGTGTATAGGTATATGTGTATGTCTATATGTGTGTATATGTATATAGTATGTTTGTGTATGTGAGTGGGTAGGTGTCTGTGTGTGTATGTATGTGTGTGTGTATGTGCATAGGTGTGTGTGTGTGTGTAGGTGAGTGTGTGTGTGTGTGTGTGTGTGTGTGTGCAGGTGTGTGTGTGTGTGATCTCAATTATCTATCAGAATTAACTATCAGGACAGACCCACGGCATAGGTACCATTACCTTCAGGTTTTAGAAGAAGAACCAGGGATTCAGAAGAGGTATGTGCCTTCCTCAACAGGACACACGTTAAGTGGCAGAGCCAGGGTGTGGCCTGTCTGTGCGGCCATCCAATCTTCCAGAAACACATGTGGTTACTGAGCACTTGCAGTGTGGTGAGCACCCCAGACTGTCCCACAGATTACGTGCCCCAGTTACAAACCCAGGGGAGTAGGACACCGCCTGCTGAGCCCAGGGGGCTCCGAACACTTCTGCCCACTGCATCCTGGTCCCAGAGTCGCCAAGGGAGGACCCCTCTCCGCTGGAGTCTGAAATACTGAGAGCTGGGTGGAGGGTACCTGAGAGCCATGAGCTCACACGCTGGAGCAAAGCCGAGCAGCACTTGACGAGCAAAGATATTCCCGCAAGGGGTGTGTGGGCTCCTTATCCCTCGGTAAGGAAGTGATCCGGGAACAAGGTCTCCTCCTTACAGGGCTGGGTGGGGGTCAGAGTCTGCGCGCACGAGACTGCCTGTCCCAACACTGAGGAACTGGACCTATAATTTTATTTGAGTTTAATGAATCTAAATTCAAATACCTCCATGTGGCCACAGGCCACGACAACAGATAATGCAGGTATGGAATGACCAAATCTGGGTGACGTGAGCCCCCTGTAGACATGAGAGCATTTTGCAGGCAGGAGATGGCCACTCCGGTGGTACCCTGTCGTCTCCTCCTGTCACGGTGACTCCGTTTTGAAATGCCGTCCAGGTGAGGGACGCTGGATGGGCACACTATCTGTGAGAATTCCAAAGTGGCTAATCGGTCACGATGGGACTGATTCGACAGCTAGTTCCCAGCTAAGTAAATGCCTTGCTCCTTTTCTTTCTGGAAGACACCGAGGGCTTTCCCCAGGAAGACCTGGAAGAAACAAATGCGGTAGTTAGACAGGAGAGGTGTCTCCACTGAGGTGTGGAGAAGGTCGAGACCTGCTTTCCTTTGGGTTGTAGAAAGGCGACTACAATTTAATCTTCTATCCAGCCCTGGGGAAATTTTAAGAATATACACACACGGCCAGCCTGCCGTCAGAGGGGTCTATGCTCACCGACGCAAGTGTCCAGGGGCAAATCCACCATCCATCTGCTCAGGGTTTCCTTGTGTGTGAAGCACAACCAGTCATGTCTCTTTGTCATCTCGGACTTTGGGATTCTTGTGTGTTCCGAAACAAATGGCTGGCTCTGCCTGTCAGCTGACCAACCTCAATCCTGACCTTGATGGAAGCCGGACCCCGGGGAGATATGTGGGTCACAAGAGAAAAATACACCCGGAGACATCTGCATGTTGTCTGAGGATCCCCTGAGGCCAAGAGTGCTCCTGGGCTCTGGGGGGGTCCTCGGCTTCAACCTGCCACCTCTTCCTCAGGAGCCCACCTCTCAGCATCCCTTTCTGGAAAGCCTCTGTTTGGATGCCTCCAGGAATGGAAACCTTAGTGCTTTCTTTGGCAGGCTTTCCCTTGCTGCGTACCTTGTGCTGCTAGAGCATGATGTCTCCTATGCAGAGGGCAGCCCATCAGATTTTACCTGCTGAGCCTTCTTCTTCCGAGCCCTGTGCACAATCCACGGTGCCCATCCACATGTGACACCAGGGCCCTCCCCCGGCACACAGCCACCATTTCATCCAGTTTCCAAGCAGCCACGTGACCTCAGGCAAGTCTCTGAACCTCTCTGGGCTGGAGTTAGAAGGAAGGAATAAGAATAACACCTGCTTAACGATAGAGAATGAACTGAGGGTTGCTGGGGGGGGGGAGGGGCTGGATGGGTGCTGGGCATTAAGGAGGGCACTTGTTGGGATGAGCACTGGGTGCTGTATGTAAAGGGATGAGTCACCGAATTCTACTCTTGAAACCAGTACTGCACTGCAGATTAACTAGCTACAAATTAAAAAAATAAAAAATAATAGCGCCTGCCTCATCCGGTCGTCTGGGAGACTCAAGTATGACACGGGGAGAAGGGCACCCTGAGCGAGCACAGTAGCCTCTCCATACGTGCGGAGTAGTACTGTTATTAACGTTGTCTGTCTGACTGTTAGTCGTAGTCGTGGGCAGGCCCTTCTCCTGCTGTCTGCTTGTGTTACAAAGCTGCAAACCTTCCCCCGAAATCCCCCCTGGAGCCCTGGTTTCCCACAAGGAAGATTAGCACAGCCACATGTGCTCAAAGATCTGAGGTGCAGATTTAATGATTTCATGTGAGGAAGAGGGCTGAGAACTTCAGATTCAGACAGCGTCAGCCCCTGCCCTCCCTGCTCCCTCCCTCTTGATATGAGCACCTACTCCAGGTAGAAAAAACAATCTGGAAATTAACACACAGTGTGACTGTCAAAAGAAATGGACCTTTTAAAAAATCAAGATGTAGCAGCACTTTCAAAGTATGTAAGCCAAAGTATGGAAAGATGTAGCCAAAGTATGGAAAGATGTAGCCAAAGTATGGAAAGATGTAGCCAAAGTATGGAAAGATGTAGCCAAAGTATGGAAAGATGTAGCCAAAGTATGGAAAGAGCCCAAATGTCCATCAGCTGATGAATGGATAAAGAAGACGTGGTTTATATATATATGATGGAATACTACTTGGCCATGACCATTTGCAGCAATGTGGTTGGAACTGGAGGGTGTTATGCTAAGTGAAATAAGTCAGTCAGAGAAGAACAGATATCGTATGTTTTCACTCACATGTGGAACTTGAGAAACTTAACAGAGGACCACGGGGGAAGGGAAGGGGGAAAAATAGTCACAAACAGAGAGGGAGGCAAACCATAAGAGACTCTGAAATACAGAGAAGAAACTGGGGGTAGAGGGGGGGGGGGGGGGGGGGGAAATGGTGGTGGGCATTGAGGAGGGAGGGCACTTGTTGGGATGCGCACTGGGTGTTGTATGGAAGCCATGAATCACGGGAATCTCCCCTCCAAACCAAGAGCACACTTTATAATTTGATAATAAATTATATTAATGAAAAAAATCAAGATGTAATCCATATGACTCAAAATTCATCGTTTTAAAATGCATAATTCAGGGTTTTTAGTATATACCCAGGGTTGTTCAACATCACCACTGATTCCAGAACATTTTCGTCACCCTCCCCCACCACCGAAAAAAACCGTGTGCCCATTAACACTCACTCCCACACCCCTTCTTGTCCAGCCCCTTGACACCACGGATCTCCTCTCCGTCTCCCGAGACCGCGTGCCCTGGGCGTTTTACGTAAATGGCATAGTTCACTCTGTCGCCTTTTTGAGTCTGGTCTTGTCCACCTCGTATGCTGTGTCCTTGCTTTGTCATGTAGCATGCAGCACCGTCACGTTGATTTGGGAACGGACCTCATCACCACCAGGGGCTACTGTTCACTCCCCAGAAGTGGGTGGCCTAAGTGATGAGCTGGTTCCCCAAGGCCACCCTGGCAAGTGCAGCCGCCCCTCTGAACCCCAGTCTGCACCCCTCCCCTAGGCTGAAGCTGCTCTAGGCAACACTGCCCTTCCCTCCAGCCCCCTTGCCCTCCACGGTCCCTGACCTTCCCTCTCCCCCGCAGACTTTCTGCTGGTAATTTGCAGTGACTTAGATATGGGTTCCAACCCAGCTCATGACGTATGATTGTGTGCAAATGCTAGAAGCCCGCTAGCCTTGGTTTGTTCATTTGTGAAACGGGATGGTAGTCGCCCTTCCCTCGTGGGGTTACCGTGAGCGGTGAGTGAGGCACTGCATGCCCGTGCTTAGCACAACACCGGGGCCAATCCACAGATAGGTGATGCCGTCGTCCGTAATGTAGGGCAAGCAACATTCAGCTCCCATGTGGCCGCAGAGAGGCCTGGAGGCGCTGGTGCCCCGGAGGGTTGGCACGGGGCTGGATATGTGCAGGCTGCTCCTATCACTGTCCTCATTATAATCCTCATTAGAGTTATTTTTCTCAAAGCTCTAGCTGTGATGCTACCTTCCCGCCACCCCACCACATCTGAGCCCTCTGCAGGCCATTGCATAACTCCAGTGTGGTTGACAACGTTGACGCTCTTCCAGCAAAGTTCTGAATTGGGTTCCAGAGAGCACAAGGTCTGGCCTAGTGGGAACACAAAGCCGGTCACATTTGCTGGCTCCCTGCAGCCACTCTGGCTGCCTGTGCCCCTGACTGTGCTCGGCCTCCTGGACAACTCCGGCCACCCCGACCCAGAAGGCCGGGGGCACAGAGCACAGCTGTGTGACCGTACCCTCCCTGCAGCCTGCCTTTAGGCGACGCGATGTTCAGATCACACTCCGTTCATCTTTCCCAGCGCAAAGCTGGTGACCGCAGCCTTGGTGACATTTGCTCTCTGTGGTTTTTGAACCAACCCAAGGCTCCACTTCTGCCTGTGCCCTCCAGGTGACCTCTCTCCCTGTCAGCACCATCCAACATGAATGAGTCATAGATTTCGTTTTCCTTGTGAACAGCAACCCCCAAACCCACCCCGGGGTCAGTGGGTGGCCTTTACTGGCCACAGACAGATGGCTTTTCCATATCTCCCTTTAGAACATTTTCACAGTTCGTGGTTCGTTTCTGCCTTCTGCAACTTCGAGGGCAGAACACGACCCAATGTGGACAGTCTCTGATGGCTAACACGACTCTCTAGGCCCAGAGCAGGGAGAGCTAAGGGGCTGTGGAGGTCGGGGAAGCCCCAAGGCAGGGTGAGCTCTGACCCACGCCCCGAAGACTGGGGACCAGAAGGTATTTCAGGAGAGAGCAGCCACATGGAGGAGCTTCTGGGGAAGGACTTCATAGACCCAACTCTTTTTAAGGATCGAGAGTTAAGGGAGGAACCCGGGGTGGGTGACCGACAAATGCCTGGATGCCGGTGGAGAGGTGGGACGAGTTCCCGTTTGCCGCAGGGGGAGAGAGGAGGGGACTTGCATGGCTTGCATGGAACTGTATTCTGCAATCATCCTAAAAACGTTTACATATAATTGTGTGTACAACTCACAACTCTCCAGAATGAGAACATTAGGTTCAAAAGGTGTAGTTGGTATCACCCAACCAGAAAGTGGCAGTTAATTATGATTAATTTAATCGTAGACACCAAAAACTCCTAACTTTCTGTTACATCAGGTTGCCTCTAAAGCGGCATTTCAAAAAATGGAGGCTCGGGTTCTCTATATCTGTACCACCAGAGCTGGCAGATAAGAGTCTCCAAGGTCCTTTCTAACCGAACAAGATGACAGAGGATGTACGCACACATGGATGTGTGGGTGTGTGGATTACAGGACACGTGGATGGATTACAGGCTATGTGAGTTGATGAGTAAGTGAAAGGATCTCTGAGTGAGTGCAGGAATTAATGGCTGAATAGAAGGATGGGTTGGTGGATGAATGGATAAACAATAAGTGAACACTTCCACGCGTTATGTATCACTGAATGAATCGACACGTGAGTAAGTGTATGGATGAATCTGCACGTATGGATGGTTGAATATATATTGGAATGCATAATAAATTAACAGGCATGTAAATATATTAATAAGCAAGTGAATCTGTGGTTGGGTAAATGAATGGATATGCCAGGGAAATAATTCATATACGTGCATATGAATGAATGTGAGCGTGAACAGTTGGGTAAATAAGAGTGTATTTTAAAGTGTGTTAATAGATAAGTAGATGTTAGTATATATTCAGATGAATGAGTGGGGAGCGGTAATGGGAATGAATGTGTGAGTCCACGCACAGGCTGGTTGGTAGACAGCTGAATGAGGGACACTTGCTCTGCACCATGTAAGGTTTTATGCACATCATCCCATACAATTCTAAGGATTCATGAGGGAGAGAGAGAGAGAGAGAGAGGGAGAGAGAGAGAGAGAGGACATGAGTGGGGGACGGGCAGAGAGAGAGAGAGGGAGACACAGAATCTGAAACAGCTCCAGGCTCTGAGCTGTCAGCACAGAGCCTGATGCAGGGCTCGAACTCATGAACCGCAAGATCATGACCTGAGCCAAAGTTGGATACCCAACCTACTGAACCACCCAGGAGTCCCTTACTTTTGAGCAATTTTAAATAACTTAGCTGGCAAGATGGAACTCATGACAAATTTTAAATGACTTTAAATTCTTTCCTCCTGAATGCCAGCCTCACAGCACTGTTTACAGGGCTAAAAGCAATAAGGAGAGATATTCAAGCCCTGTTCTCTTTGCTGACTGGTGATTTATTACTGGTTCGTTTGCTCACAATGGCAGGGAGCAGACCCATCCTTCTGCTTCTGGGCTTTGAGCTTCTAATTGGAATTTGCATTGTGTAATGAGGCTACTATTTATGGCTGCTTCATAAAGGAGAAGAACACAAAGATAAAATGGTATTTTCATGTGTTGACTATTTTCTCTATGGCATGGGATGGAATGGACGGGTAAAATCCAGGTGAACTTGTAGAAGCATCTCTATACTGTGGGTGGATTCGGTCTTCGCTCTTGCCCATACACTCCTTTCTCCATACCCACTTTCTGACCTCTTCAGGAAATACAGAGGAATAAGTGACTCTTTCTCATGGTGAGTTCCAGGGCAGGCTCCATGGAGGAGGCATCGTTTGGATTGAGCCTTGAAGAGTGAATAGAATTCTGATGTGTTGAGTCAGGGACACAAAGGCAACAAAGAGGAGAACCCTTTCCAGTAATCTGGGAAAGCACCAAGGGCTAGGCTCTCACCAACCCTCCGAAACATATCTATGGGCACCTAGTATGCACCAGGCGCTCCACGCACAGGGTAGTGTAGACACAATACGATCATCTGACCCAAGCCTTACCTGTAGGAATACCTCCGCCAGAAGTGGGTTCTACCTTCAGAGGGGGGAGCCCGGGAGATGACAGAATGGGCACACAATCTGCACCACCACCAGACCGCCAGACCACCAAGTTGGCTTATTGGAGAGGGATCCACATTAGCGAAAAACAAAAACAAAAACAAAAACAAAACCCTTTTCCTTTATCTCACAGTCTTGCCTTCAGTCTTACGTTCCCTGAAGTCTTTCCATCATGGCCTGTCACACAGCCATGTCACTCTTTTACATATGGAGGGACCTCCGCTTGGAGGCTGGTTGTGTGGGGGCAGCTCTCCTCCAACGATACATGTGCCTCAGTGACCCCTCAGTTATAAGCTGGAGAGAGAAAGGTGGATTATTGAAGAAATGTAACATGGGCCTTGAGAGGTGGGAGAAAGCATTGCTTTGAGTGCCATGAAAGCCAAGAGAAAAGCCCCCAAAACTCTTCCCTAACCCAGCACTCATAACTCACTTGGGTGAGGGAGAATGGAAGGGGTTCTGATGAAGTCACGGCCAGTGGCCTCTGGCCAGTCACTGCCAGGAGCACACCTGTGATGAACGTGTCACTTTACCAGGTGGCAGTGAGGGAGAAGCATACAGGGAGGAACTGTGGGACATCTCAGGAAGATGCTCCTGGAAAATACTTCTATGGGATGTGGGTCTGTGTCCGGTGGTGCTGGGGAGTGTTGCAGGAAGCGGGCCATGCTCTGCCTTCAATGCAAGGAAGAAGCAGGTAAGTTTGGGCATCCGACCCAAGCCTTACCTATTGGAATACCTCTGCCATGCTGGGGAAACCAGAGTGAGGTTCAAGCTGTGATGGGTGGAGAAGTGGCAGTCACTCCCTTAGCCAGGAGCGGGGCGTATTCAGTCCTTTTCGTGGTTTGAACGGAGTCCTTATTCATGACCCATTATGGGCAGAGTGGCCTTGTCTGATGTCGATGTTCAGCAGGAGAACACCAGGCCTGGCTGAAGGTACCAGGTCAGCTGCCAGATGCCAGGGGCTACCCTCTTGTTCTCAGTTCTGAGTTCACATCTGGATCATAGTGGTTGTTAGTTTGGTGGCTTCAGTGGAGACACAACGTCAAAGGAGAGGAGGAGGCATATGCCTAGACTAAGCCAGTGGATAGCAGTGTCCATGTGGGGCAGCGCTGGGGCTCAGCAGCTCCAAGCAGACACACGGGGTCAGGAGGTGCTGGCGCTGGGGACATGGGCAGGAGCAGGTCATGAGGGGAAGGTCTTGCGCAGGCACTGGGACTGGAGGCTGCATATGAAGGGGGAGCGTAAGAAGCGTCACAGGCTTGGGTTGTCTTTTACACAAGTCACCTGCTGCCCTGGAGGTGGATGCGAGGAAATCTGAATGTGGAAGTCCAGGGACAGACGCGTCCTGGTCCCTCCTGGTCTCAAGGTCAGATACCTTGATCTGCTCCACTGGACCATTTCATACTCGAGAGTACTTGGAGTCCCTTCTGCCCAGGTAGACGGTATCCCCACTGACTGCTTCTTCAAAGGCAAATAAGGAGAAACTTGTCTTTTTAAAAATAAGTAGCCAAAGAGACTCTGGAAGAGGAGGAATTTAAACAGGTAATGCAGCCCAGTGAGGCCTGACCTCCTTCAGGGCATCTGAACAGTCTTTGTCAAAACTGCCTCAAGACAGGACCTCTTCTCTGGGAGAGATGGCAATCAGCCTGTGGGCATAACAGCTTGTGTTTCTTTTTATTTAATTCTTTTTTGCTTTTTGTTTTGGTTTTTTCATTCCCTCAAGAACATTGAGATCAAACACTCTCAAGACACCTTAAAAAGCCACAAAAACATGCTCTTGCCTTAAAAGGAGGTTGACATTTCCTTTCTCTCTTTGGAGTCCATTGTTTAGATGGCTGTGCTGTGTTTTTACCCAGTGTCCCCATGTCCTCCAGCCAAAAACAAACAGATGGGGTACAGGCACGAGAATAAGGGAGGAATGACTGGGTGTTTGAGGCAGGCAGGCTTGGAACCTGGACAAATGTTCTGGGGGAAGGAGAAGGATCCAGGGATCCACAGGGTGTAGCCAAAGCTGGCATTGACTTAGTGCTTGCCCGGAGAGGTCATAGTCCCTAACTCTGCACTTGTGCAGAGCAGAGACTTAGGGCTCCATCCTAAGGGTTGATGATTCTCCTACCTTCACCAGGTAGGGGCCAACAGTGAGAGACTGTGCAAAGGAGGCCATCTGAATTTTAAAAACACTTAGCCTGTTTATGTGATAGGAAAGAAGGGACAGGCAAACAGCACGCTTCAGGCTCACGGCAATCCTCTGTGTCATTAGTGCACCCCCATTGTAGCTGACTCTTTCTCTCCTTGGCAAACAATCCCACCTCCCCCTCAAGCCAGTCCAATCAAACAGAGCTCAACTGTGGATCACTCAGCCCACCTTTGGTTGCTCTTCATTTGCATGGATTTTCTTGACATGGCACCCTTGGCGGAAGGGGGGGGGGTGAAGCAGGGGAACGCTTCACTGGGACTAAGACCAGGAGGGTTATTGGGCAGGTTGGTCCTGGTGGGTCCTTCACTCCATATGGCTGAATGTCTCCTGTATCCTCAGCTGTCCTCTCTCTAGAGGCTGGAGGATGGAAAAATCCTGCAGCTTCAAACACCTTAATGACTGAAATACCTTTCCTAGAACATAGTAATTTAGTCAAATGCCATTCCAGTGAAGGCAATCTCTCTTCTCCTGAGTTGTTTGTTTAGAGCCTCTCTTTGCCTCTGGCATTATTCAGTATCACTGCAATGGGTCCAAGGTGTGGTTTTCTGTTTATTCATCTGTACTGGGATTTGTGTGCCTCCTCAGTCTGAGAGCTTACAACCTTAAGCAATTCTAGGCAGTTCTCAATTTTTCTGGTCATTTTCTCACTACATATTAACACTGTCATCGCCTTGTTTCCATTAGATGCATGTTATGCCTTTTCCCAAGATCCTTGTTAAATCACATCTTTCGTGTGAAAGATCATCTTTTCTATCTCTATCGTGGCTTATGTTTGGAGTGATATGGCAATGTCATCACATGTAACATCTAAGTCACATACTGTACCGTCACCTTCTTCTAACGTGTTTTCGCCCACCCACTAATGTTATTTAAAATGCCAATATCTATTTTCATTCCTGGATGTTCTATTGCCAGCATATTACTGTTTTCCCATGGTTTCCATTCCACTTCTCATTTTTAAAATTCTTTTAAAGAGTAATCATCCCAAAACTCTAGGCATTGTTTGTCTGAGCTTCTGAAAGATCTACTCTAATGATTGTTGTGCCTGTTGATTCTTGTGTCTGGTTTGTACAAGGTTCAGACGCATTGTTGCATCCTATTGTATTTATACATTGTAAATGATATACTGTTTCTCTAAGCATTTGTCAGTTTATTGTTCAGACTGAACTGGACCTAAATTACACCTTACTCTACATTAGCCTGGCTGAGCCCCTGCTTCCAGCTCTTGGTCCCACATCTTGTTTCCTTGAAAGTGGTGTCCTGGTAATGACCACTGGACTTTGTTCTGCCGTAAAGGTCTGGGCACAGCTGCCCCAGTACAGGAGCCCTGATATGCATCATCACCCTGTGAGAGAGAGGTAGCCATGCCCGTGTGTGGGCAAGACTGGACCACCAGAGGCTCTGGCTTCCCCGGAGGCTTCCTGCAGGGTCTAGATAACAATCCCTGAACTGGGAAGGAGTTAGCACGCTATTGAGTTGACCAGTCAAGAAAGGAGACTGGAATGAGCCAGCGGATGAATTTCTCATCCTTCCTCCTCTAGAACAGACTGTCCAAAGCAGTGTTTCCATGTGGCCTTCATCCAACATGCTTTGTTCTGAACTAGCAGCTGGCTAGAATGCATCATCTTGAAATTTGTGTGTACAGGATGAATCTAACACGTAACACCACGGGCATCTGGGGTTGTGAAGCTGGATTGACAGTGCCCATAATTTACATTCCTGTAGAAGTTATCTTATTTGAATTATGGGTGTCACGTATGTGAATAATGATAAACTGTGGGAATAAAGATTTGCATTGATGGACTGTGAATAGCTTAGACTCACTGCAGAAATAAAATACAGCATTAGACACTACCCCTTCCCCCAACCCAGACGGAAAATAATCTCAAAGAGCAGATTGGCAGAAGCTGGCTCCCGTGATCCTGACTCTCTTTTCCTTTGGGCAATTTACGACGAGAGGCACTTCACAGAGGAAACCACATCAGATTGGTGTCTGAAGGTGGGGCTTGATCTCAGTTTTGTGCTTCCTAACTCTACCACCCTGGGCTAGTTAACCTACTCAGCACCCCCCCCCTTTTTTTTCTTATTTGGAAATTGAGAGCAAGGATATTTACGCGATAGGGTTGTTTTGAGGGCAAGGGTCATGAATGCAAATTGCCTGGCGTAGACCCTGGCATTCAAGGCAGCCTCCATAGTGGTGGCATGGTGACGGGCTCGTCCTCACCACAGCCCCAGTGTGGGAGCTTCATTACTCACATCCCTTTGCAAACCAATTAGTTACTTCAATGCAACAGACTTTTACCAAGCACCAGGTGCCCTCTCACTGGTGTAGGCCCTGGGGATCATATAAATGAAGGAGCCTGCTTAGCAATGGGGGAAAGAAAAGATGAAGTTAGAGCCTACCTCCTTTTGAGTGAATAGCAAAATGTAACTGATTTCTAAGCATTGTGTCCAGGGAGTGGGTGACAGTTACTTTGTGCAGACATTTGTAAAAGTGAAGACAGGACTTGCAAATGATAAAAGGATATTCCTTCTAAAGAGATTTAGAAAATAGCACCACCTTGGGGCACCTGGGTGGCTCAGTGGGTTGAGGTCATGATCTGAGGGTTTGTGAGCTTGAGCCCCACATCAGGATCTCTGCTAAAAGCATAGAGCCTGCTTTGGATCCTCTCCCCCCCCCAACATGCTTGCTCTCACTCTCTTTCTCTCTCTCTCTCAAAAGTAAATAAACGTTAAAAAAAGAAAATAGCACCATCTTCAGGTAGACAACTGAGACGAATGACCCCCTGGGTAGGACTTCAGCAGGCCACTCATTCAGCCTGGCGGGGAGCTTTGTGCAGTGTGCAAACCAGGTGTCTGTCCAGAGCAGCTCTGCCTGCACAGACATGCAGAAAGAAACCTCCCCACGCAGAGTTGGTCTCATCTGGTCAGTTTTCAATTCCAACTGGTTTCACTGTGTGAATCGCTCTTGATTCAAACAGCTCCCCTCCACGTGCACCATCCCTGCCTGGGTTCAGGTCAAGCAACTCCCTCGCTGCAGCCAGAGGCTCCATTTGGAAATACAAGCCTGATCTCACAGTGTTGCCGCATATCTACAGCAGCAATTCCCACCGCTCGGGACCCCGGCGGCTCTGAGTCCCTCCACTGTGAGGCTCCTCGGAATCAGAGGGCATGGCTTCAACAGATGTGGTCGTGGGCGTCGCTCCAATGTTGAGAGGGGAGAAGAGACAGACCACTGATCTGCAGGAAGGTGCAAACACCTGGTGTTTGTGATAGACAGGCTCCAGAGTGGCCCTTCCCCATGCCCCCCACCACCTGGTGTTGGTGCCTTGGTGTAGCCACTCTTCTGAGTGTGGGCGAGGCCAGTGATTTGCTTCTAACCAGGAGAATGTGGCAAAGGTGATGATCTGGATGTGCGTGATTATGTTGTGTAAAATTATAACCCGTCTTGCAAGGATACATTCTCCCTTGTTGGCTTTGGAGAAGCCAGCTGCCATGTTGTGAGCTCCCATGGGGAGGACCATGTGGCAAGACACCCAGGGTGGCTGTGTTAGTTTCCTCTCACTGCCTAACAAGTCACCACAAACTCAGTGACTTAAAACAACCACAGATTTATTCACTTGCAGCTCTAGAGCCCAGACGCCCGACAAGGGTCTCAAGGGGCTAACATCAAGGTTCCCTCCCAGGGGAGCTAGGGGAGCCCCTGTTTTCTGCTTTTCCATTTTCTAGAGGCTTCCCACTCTCCTTTGCTCATGACCTTCTTCCTCCATCTTCAAAGCCAGCAAGAGTTCAACTGTTCTCTTGTGGTCAGGATTCTCTCTGACTGGCTGCCACTGGGAGATGTTCCCACTTCTAAAGATTCACATGATTAGATTGGCCCACCTGGATAATGGAGGACACTCCCCCACACAAGGTCCTTATGGAGAGTCTCCTCTGCAGAGAGGAGAACATGGAACATAATCGTGAGTTCTAGAGATGAGGGCATAAACGTCTTTAGGGTGCATTTTTCTGCCTACAGCTAATGTCCAGAAAGAAACTGAGGCCCTCAGACTAACAATCCACAAGGAACTGAATGCAGCCGATAGCCACAAAAGCCAGGGACAGACCCTTCCCTAGTCAAGCCTCAGATGAGACCAGCCTCAGCTTGACTGCAGCTAAGGCGTGCCAGCATTCCTGCCTGACGGTACCTGAGATAATAAATGTGTGTTGTTTTAAGCAGCTAATATTGTGGTAATACTATTACACAACAGTAGTTAACTATTATATTCTACAAAAGGTTAGTTGGCCTTGTTTTTGCCCACTTATCTAAACTCATCTGCCTCTGCCCTCCCCTCAACTCACACATATTTGTGTTCAGAGAAACACACACACACACACACACACACACACACACACAACCACCTCCAAGTATACACTTTTAGTTCTCTACACAAAACATCCAGTTTTATGCCTCTGTGCTGTAAAAATAAATGAAGATCACCCAAAATGGAACAAGCCAAGACTATTTATTCCAAGCTGGCTATGGCAAGGGTTCTGGCCATCATCACTTGCGTCTGGCAGAGACTCAAAGGCAGACAGGAGAGAGAAAGCTTTATACTGGAAGAAAGGGAAGGCTGGTATACCATGATTGGGGGGGCACAGGGGGATACGGAGGTGGCGATAACTACAAGTGAGGCATCCTGTGTGGTTGCTTAGGGGTGAATATTCTTTCTTTTTCCATCTGGTCCTAAACTGGAGGTGGGGGACAAGAATTAGGGAAGCTGTCAGTTATTAACCAAGAAATGGCCCTTTGGGGCTGATTGTTATGGGGTTATTGCTTGGCTGCCTGGGTCAATTACTAGATATGGTAGTTTGAACTTCTAGACTACCTACTGGGTTGGCTTTGTGGACTGCATGCTGCAGATTGTGGGTCAGATGGCCTGGCCACTGTCCAGTTATGTATTCAGTCTCACTGCACTTATTTACGGGCTGTTCTCTCTACCCAGAGTGCCCATCCCTACACCTTATTCAGGTGCCAAACTTGAATTCAGCCTTCACACCTTGGCCTTAGTGTAACTTCCCCTGTGAGGCCCGCTGCGATCACTCTGCCCCTCTCTGGTCTCTTGGTTGGTAGCATGTTCCTATCGGTATTGAATGTTCACACCATATTATTTTATTGGCATATGTTTATGTCCCCTACTGTATTGTGAGCCTCTCTGTTTCTCTAGTTACCTACAGCCCAGTAACTAGTAAGGAAATACCTGCTGGATAGTTGTAAGATAGTTCGGACCAGCGACAAACCAAGGACCCCCAGATTCTTCATCCGACCCGATGGTTTCATTTTAATGTTCAACTGAAGCCATGTGGTCTTGGAATTAGAAAGCATTGAGTGCCTCCAGGAAAGAGAATAAGAATGACAGAGACCATTGCCCAAATTCCCACAGAGGAAGAGTCCAGATAAGAACCCAGAGGCAAGAGCCCCAGGCCTGGGTTCTTTCTGGTATTCCATGTATCCCAGAGACTTTGGGGGTGACAGAAGGGCCAAGAGCCAGAAGTGCAGTGTCTGGGGCCCCTATCTCAGTAGGTAAAACAAATGCTGACACATAGAGGCTCTTGTTTGCATACAAGAATGTACTCATGAATAATGGAAAATCACTCATTACCTAGCAACTACTATGATTCAAACTTTCCATGGAATTAATAGCATAAGCCAGGAAGGCAATGGAAGAAAAGACAGGCATTATAGAAGTATGTGAGTCTACCACTTTCTCTGTCCACATTCTCATTAGTTCCATGTTATAACAAGTCAGACAATTATAGATATTCAAAGTGGTATGTCTAAGTCTGCTGTCATGTAGGAAAATCAAGAAAATATAAGCCTACAGCTATGTTATTTCCTTGACTTCTTTAGTCATTAACCCAGGTAACTGAGTACATTCAGGATTTTTCTTTCTTTTTGAATCTATTCAAGTCCCTGTATGGTTAATTAAAAACAATGGCATCAGCTCTACTATGATGGAACAGTCCCATCTCTACAAGCCATCATGCAAATTAGGAAGGGGAGAAGGGATTTGTCTATTTTCAAATTGTTTATTTTAAAACTAGTAGAATTCAGAGGAGAAGGGCCAAGCAAAATCCAACGTGCAAAGTTTTGTTTAGAAAATGATGCTTTATGAATTTTGAACTGCAACTTAGATTTGTTTGGATTTTGGCCTCTTGCATTATTACTGTTACTGCAAAGTAATAATTAATAACCTAATAATATGTATATCAACAACAGCAATGATAACAATAATATCAGATAGCATTTTGAAATGTCTATTCTGTTCTACATCATCATTTCCCCATGTGTGTTCATAGAACACTAGTCCTTTATTGTGAAAAATGTTTCCATGGGTCATAGATGCATTGGAAAACTGAATATTCTGGTCCTTCCATGGATATTTATAATTTTCTCCAGAAAAATCTCTTTAGGAGTCACAAAGTTAAAAACATTATTTCTATTCAGAACTATTGAACCATACTTGATACAGAACAATTGTGGAATATTCGTTAGCATGATGGGAATTGGTGTTTCATGGAATAGATTTCAGTATTTTAATCACTAAAAGCAAACAACTAAACAGTTGTCCCAATACAGATAAGAAAAATGAGAACCAGCAGGGCAAGTGGTTAGTCTAAAACCAACAGATATATTCTATTCCTGAAATTTGAACCTGTGTCTGCCTGACTCCAAAGTCTGTTTCCTAGATGTATGCGTTTATTTATTTATTTTTTTGGCAACATGAATCGTGGTCTGTGCATGTGCTCAACCATTCAAATTAAATCCTCCATCCTTGCTATTTGAAATGGTTCCTTTTGAACATTTTCAGAATAAAGCGCCCACAATCAGACAGCAGACCTTGATTCAAGTCTTCATAAGAGGCATGGAGGGCCTTTGATCCCTTTGCTAGTGCCAGAAACTCATGCCAATATGGCCCAGCAAGAGGCCACCAGATGGGAGAAGAAGAAGGACAGGGAGAAAGCAAACCCTCCCCAACACTAATGAGTGCCAGGTTCTGGTATGGGCCCGGGCTACAGAGGTGCACAGGATATGGCACATATCCCAGATGCTGTCACCGAGGCATGGTCCAGCTCATCACGTCTTACAATTTTGCTGTTGATGATTAGAATTTCCTAGCTTCAATAAGTTCTAATTTGTCTTATTTTCTTATCTGATTAGTGATTTGTAGCCTACTTAAGAAATCTTTTCCTGGGGCGCCTGGGTGGCTCAGTTGGGTAAGCGTCCAACTTCTGCTCAGGTCATGATCTCACGGTTTGTGGGTTCAAGCCCTGAGTCAGGGTCTGTGCTGACAGCTCAGAGCCTGGAGTCTGCTTTGGATTCTGTGTCTCCCTCTCTCTCTGCCCCTCCTCCCTCTGTCTCTCTCTATCAAAAATAAATGCATCATAAAAAAAAATTTTAAAAAGAAATATTTTCCTAAAACAAGGTTGTGAAGATATCTTACTGTTTTATTCTAAAGCTTGATTATTTTAACTTTTGGAGTTACGCATGTGGTTGTCCTCAAATTAGGTTGTGAAATAGGGAGAAAAGTTCATTTTCCTATGTGTGTAGTAGGATATAGTATATAGTAGACATTTTTTACCAAAGCGTATTGAAAAGATTGTTTCCCGGTAAAAGTCTATGTCACTATAAATCAAATTACTGTCCATGTAGGGGTCTATTTTGACTGATTGCTCTATCTTTGTATCAATACCCACATTGACTTGATTATTTTAGCTTCATATTAAGTCTTGAAACCTATAAGTCTCTAACATTTTCTTATTTAATATTGTCTTGGCTCTTCTATGTCCATAGCATTTCCATAAAACATTTCAATTTGTTTATCAATATCTACAACACTAACATATAAAGAATGATCTTTGGGATTTTGACTGGAATTATATTGACTCTATAAATGAATTTGGGGAGAATTGAAATATCAATAATACTAAGTGTCTCGATTCATGAACATGATTATCTGTCCATTTGTTTAGGTATTCCTTAATTTTTCTCAGCAACACTTTGCATTGCTGTGTGTGGAAGTTTTACCCACCTTTCCTTAGATTTGTTGTCATTTATTTGATAACTTTTAATATTACATATATTTCTATGGGTTTATTCCTATGTACTTGATAATTTTTCTATGCAAATATAAATAGTAGTGTTTTAAGATTGATTTTATATTCGTTGCTGCTAGAATATATAAGCATAATTGCTTTTTATATAGATCTTATATTTTCCTATTTTCAGCATCTTTGCTAAATTGACTTATTAATTCTAGCTATATATTTAGGCAATTTCTACATCCATAATCATGTCAGTTATGAAGAGAAATGGCTTTTTAAATTCCACTTTAAATCTTTATGGCTTTTATTTATTTTTGTGTGCATGACTGCCTGGCTAGTGTGTCCAGGAAAAAGTTGATTAAAGGTGATGATGGTAGGCATCTTTTTTTTCCTCTTCCTATCTGCTTTTCTCCTGTATTTTGTTAATGTGCAAATTAAAATGGTTAGAATCTTAAAATTAAACTGACCTTTCATTCCTGGAATAAATCCCTGTTGGTCAAAGTATATAGCTCTTTTTATATATTGCTGGGACATGAGAAGCGTTCAGTAGAATTCCTTTTAAGATCTCTCACTTCCCTCTTGATAAAGTCAAGGATATATATATATATATATATATATATATATATATAACCCTTGACGGGATATATCCCATTATATAACACATTAGCAATTGTGTATATACACAGTAAAATATATAGTCTCTAATGGGGACCATCAATTCTGTCTAAAGAGTTTAGAAAATACGTTAAGAAGGATAAAATGTTTAATTAAAGTTTTAAAGAATGAACAGAATTTTAACAAGCAGAAGAAAGTGTACAAAACATGGTGGTTTATTAACAGCTTAAATGTGACTGGTGTCTCTTTTGAGAATTCCTCTGAGGAAGGTGCCCTCCTCACTGTGTATATAGCAACTAGGGTTAATGGCATGAGACAGCCAGTCTAAGCTCCCACTCAACAAGGGAGGCTACTCGGAAGAACAAAAATTACAAAATAGACAGTAATTTTAAAAATGGACAGTAATTTGTCCAATGATTTTAAAGAGCTACTTAAATGTCTGAAAGAATTAGTGCAGTTCCAGAAGTTTTCCAAGTGATTTTCTTCTCTGTCCACCAGAAGGAACACTTGTAGGGCTATGGAGAAATAAAAGCTATCTTGCATGCACTCATTCACTCATGAATTCAGCATTTATTAACCAGCGGTTGCATACCAGACACAATGGTAGGTCACGGAGATACAAAGACGATGGCATAGAAAACCAGAACGCCCTTGGTCACAACCACATTCCTATGGAGCTCCAGGAATCTGGTATAAGAAGGAGCAGAACCAGGGGGCCCAGGAGCTTCACACCCACCTCAATCAGAACAGCTCTGCTTTTGCTTTTGTGAGCTTTGGTTTTGAATAAACAGTTTGCGATCTGCTGTGTAAGTCTTGATGAATTTTTACAGGTGAATATAGCCGTGGAACAAACTCCCGGTTTGAGATGCAGTAAATTATTTCATGTTAGAATCCTCTTTCCTGTCTCCTCCTAGTAAATACACCCTGAAAAGTAACCTTTCTTCCAACTTCTACTACTATAGAATGGTTTCTTCATGATTTTGAACTCTGTGTTAAGGGACTCATCAGTATGTACTCATTTCTGCTAATGTCTCTAACTTTTTGGGTGTTGTTTATTCATTTTTGTGCATAACTGTCCCAGTTACGATGCATAACAAATCATCCCAAAACTCAGTAGCATGACACAAGCCCACCTACTGTACTTATAGATTCAGGACTTTGGACAGAGCACAGTCTGGCAGGCTTATCTCCACTCTGCAAAATCTGAGGCTCAGCTGAAAGGCTGTTTTTCTACAATCACATGCCTGGTGGTTAATTCTGGTTGCCAGCTGAGATATGAGCTCCCACATGAGGTGTCTTCATGTGAGTTGGGATTCCTCATAATATGGTGTCTGAGTTTCAAAACTGAGTGTTCTGAGGGAGTAAGAGAGCAAAGCAGAAGTTAAATTTCCTTTTACTACCTAGCTTCCAACTGGGAAGTCACACAGAATAACTTCCACTGCATTAAATTGGTCAAGGCAACTACAAAACTTTGTCTAGGTTCAAGGAAAGAAAAAACAAAACTTTACCTTTCAATGGAAAAGTACTAATGTCCTAAGTGTTTTGTCTTGTTTTAAAATGTCCATTTATTTATTTTAGAGAGAGAGCGAGAGAGAGAGAGAGAGAGAGAGAGCAAGTATGAGTGGGGAAGAGAGGCAGAGGGAGAGAGAGAGAATCCTAAGCAGGCTCCATACTGAGCAAGGAGCCTGACACGAGTCTTGATCTCACAATCCTGGGATCATGACCTGAGCTGATATCAAGAGTAGGACACTCAACCAACTGAGCCACCCTGGTGCCCCTATTGATGTCTTATTGTAAGAAATGTGTGTGGGATGGAATATATGTTGGTAATTCCTGATGTACGTTTTCTTCTAGTTTAGGTGCTATAAATAAATCTAGATAAAACATCATTGTATATATTTTTTGATACACATTCATTTCCATTGACTATATATTATGTTGAATGGCATTGCTCAGTCATGGAGTTTGGGTATACCATCTTTAATAATTAGCACTAAAAATTTTCCATAGCATTCTGACAGATCTACACTTCTACTGGCCATATATAATGAGGTCACTCCACATCCTGATTATTGCAAGTGAAATAAGAAGCTAGTTAGTGAGTTGGGGACAGATTTTAGGGAGCCATGCATCCATGACTTGGGGGCTCAGACTTTTTCCTGCAAAGTCAAGGGTTTTAAGCTGGAGGTCTATAGGACAAGCCTATAGATGTACTTTACTTGCAAGAACTATGCTGGTGTTGCTGTTACTTTTAACTGATTTTGAATACCTTAGATTGACCATAACTCACTTTCCCATGTTCCAAGATAGTTACCACTCTATACCAGGTCCCATCTCAGAATTATCCACTTTGCTTCAGAAAGCATTTATTTTTAAAGTCCCCAAATTAGCAAAATTAAATACTGTATTGTTGAGGATATAAATGCACATGTATAGTGTAAGTGTATTTTTAAAAGAGCAGGAGGATAATAAATTCAAAATTCAGACTGAAACTTGCCTTTGGCAGAAAGCAGAAAGGATGGGTTGGGCGGTAGCTTTCCTGTTGACTCATTGGTATTGTCATGCTGTAGTTATTATTTGGGTAATATGTTCATGGTGACTTTTTTTCTTTTTGCCTTATTGTTTACACATATTACACAAATCCTTTGTATGTGTGTTTGTATATGTATATGCCTTCATCATTCAGCCATTTTGTCTGACAACGGTCAGGTATATAAGCATAAATTATTGCATGATAAAAAACTAGGCCTTGTATTTCTTTGATACAATTTGTGTGTGTTGTATAGTGTGATCTGGGTGGGGGAGGGGAATCTGTGGATATGAGAGACATAACAAGATGAAAAGGAAGAGAGACATACAAAACCCCTTTTAGTATAAATGGGCATATTCTGTCGTTTCCTTAGGACTGGGCTGTTCATTTAATTAAACCTGGATTTTTTCCAAAATGAAATATTTGAGGACAAAACACTTAAGGGTGTTGGATGCTGGAAATATGCCCAGATCTGGATGAAAGCAACTCAGAAAGAGGGTGAGAACAGGCAGGAGGGGAGCAGTGGTGGCTGAGGGGACCATTTACAGTAATTTACGGCTCTGCTATTTTTTCATAAAGGCCCATTCCCAAATGGAGGCTCCAACTTTGTGCCCTTCGTGTTGTCATTTTCCACAGGGAGTTTGAAGCAAATGGTTATCATGGATGCATTATGCCTGTGTACTTCAGGCATTTTCAACCCATTTCTGCTTTCACGTAGCAGATGCTTAATGTGTACTGAGCAGAAGTCAGATACCATCTTTAAACCTCACAACTAACATTCCTATGAAGTTTGTGCTGTTGTCCATATTTTACAGACGGGAAGATTGAGTCTCGGAGATGTTCAGTAGCTTACTGATGGGGAGGGTGGCGTTTCCAAGGGCAGCCATAGCAAGAGTCCATGTGTTTTTCTGACAGTGTGACCCAGCACTCCCCCCATCCACAGGAGCGGTGTGTGACCCTCTTCTTGAAACTTGGTGGATATTTGTAGCTGCCTTGACCAGTGCACTGTAGGGAAGTTGACCCTATGTGGCTTAGGGTCGTGAAATAAAATGACGTTGGCTCCTTGCTCTCTTCCTTGAGATACTTGCTCTTGGAAGTCAGCCAGAATGCAGTGAGAAAATCCAGGCTATGTGGAGAGTCCATGTGGGGGAGTCCCTGCCGACAAGTCCAGCTGAGGCTCTCATCAACAACCAGCCCCAGCTGAGAGATATGCAGCGTAAATCCTTCAGAGAAGCGTCTCAGCCACATCTGATTGCACTTGAATGGGAGACCACGAGTGAGAGTCTTTGAGTCCAGTTGGCCACTACCCATGAGAAGCAGCAATACTACCATGAGATGATGATGAGGACGGTAAATTATTGGGTTTTGTTTGTTGTTGCACTCAGTGTGGAGTGGTTTCTTCAGTAGCCACAGATAACTGAATCTCCCAGTAAGCCTGCGGTCTGAGCCCTGGGCTCAGAAGCTCACACTCATTCGTATTATGAAAGATGGCATCGTGCCTCTAAGCAAATGGCCGTTTTCTTGTTTACAATTCCTTACAGTTCTGTAGATAGCCCTGAGATTTTTGTTAATCAGATTTCGTCTTTCTTCTTTTCACTTCTGAAATTCTAGACCCATTATCCCAGGTACAATGATCTATCTCAAGGCGCTCCGAGTCTGATGAAACAGACAGACATATAGACAAATTGCTGGAAAGCATGAGGGTCAAGGCAGATGACGGTGGGACACGCCATAGGGACACCAGGGAAAGGCAACATCAGTGAGGGCGGCTGGCAAGGCGAAAGCATCCTGAAGAAGGGGTGGGCTGATGAATAGTGGAAGAAGTAAATTGAATTGAAGGCAAGGGAAAAAAATCCCCCAAAAGGTGGCGTGAATCTTGCAAAGGGAGAGAACCAAACAATAGTTTAGTGCATTGAAAGAACGAATTTCCCAGCATGATCGCAGTGGCACTTGAGGCCCGGCGTGGTGGGAGTCGCGGGCACAGAGGGCTGGCCCAACCTCCCGTGGAGCGAGGCATGCCATCTTTGGGACTGGGGTCTAACAGCACCACATGCGGGGTGTAGTGGAAAGACAGTCTGTCTTGCATGTGAATCAGCTACTAAGAAATAGCTTTGCAAGTCTGTCCTCTGATATTCTCCTTCTGTAATTCTGGGTCGGTGTCTAGGAATTCTGAATAAAAAGGAAAAAAGCCTCAACTGACCATACTGGTATGCAGCTGTATTAGGGGAGACTGCTGAGGCTGATGGGGTCCGCTGAGGGATTTGGGGGTGCTGGGGGATAGAGTGGGGCTGTGTGCCTGGAATGGTCTTTCATCAAGCAGTCAGGACAGGGAGAGAGAAGGAGGAGGGCTGGGGCTGGAGGCAGGGAGACCAGTCAGGAGGCTGTGGACAGTCCGGGTGAGAGCTGGGGAGAGGCAGCCGGGCAGCGAGAGCGCTGGCAGGAGCAGAGTTCCAGAACAGGCGGGGCTGGTGACTGGCAGTCAGGAGAGAGGGAGAGGGAGCAGTTAGGGATGATGAGCGGTGTGGGCTCTGAGATGGTGCACGTTGGGGCTGTCAGCTGGGATGAAGAGTGACAGAATAGGTACACAGAAAGCCCCAACTGTGGGGGCGCAGGAACTGTTCTCACTGCATGCAAGATAATGATCCGTATTCAAAGAAATAGAAATGAAATTAATGACAGGCCAGGGAAAGATTCTTCCGGCTCCTGAAACAGATACATGATTTATATTGGTAATAAAAAAAGGAAGATTCTTGAATATAAAAAAAAAATAAAATAAGAGCCTTCAATGGCATAGAAATATGAGCGGAGGCTGTACAAAGCCCACTGACAGACGGGGAAGCCTAAATTACTAATGTGTTTGTTAAAAATGTCCAAATTCCGTAATTAAAAAATGCTAATTTAAACAATTAAAGGTATCACTTTTTACCGTGACAAAAGTGACGAGAGGAAGTGCAATTCGGCATGTCAGAGGGGAAGGGTCAAAGGGCACGTGGTGAGTGCTGGTGGCTTAGCAAGCTTGCTGCTCCCCCTGTATCGGGGGTGGGGGGGGGGAAGGCAGAATTGGTGGAAATAACGGGTGCACAGCCAATGACCCAGCACAGAAGCTGCTATACAGCGAGCGTATACAAGGAGGCTCATTTCTGCTCTGTTTGTGCACAAGAGGCATTAGAAGAAAACCCAGGCACCTGTCAGTGGGGTTGCAGGAAAAATGTGTGAGCGCCTGTGCTTCCTATGGCACAGGAACAGTGACAAGGAACAAACCAGGGGAACATTCAGCCACACAGCCACATCTCGAAATGAAATACCAGCACAGTATCACTAACACACATTCCACAAGGGTACCCACATATACAGGGAATCATCTCAAACACGTTGTAGCAGTTACCCATCAGGGAGGCAAGCGACATCACTGAGGAAGAGAGAGAAAGAAATGAGAACAGAATGAGGGAGAGAAAGTGAGACAGAGAGACAGAGATGGAGAGACAGAGATGGAGAGAGGAAAAGAGAGCGAGACAGAGGGAGACAGAGAGGCAGAGCAGAGCAAGAGAGAGACGGAGAGAGTGAGGGAGAATGAGCTGAGTGGGTTCATGGTGACCGTGCTGGTGGGTCATGAGCTGAGGAATATTACCACTCAGCTTTCTGCTTCTGAGGTTCTCCACCTTCCAGTAAAGATGGAAACTGAGAGAAGGTCTAGCAGAGAAGGTACTGGGGACGTGGGCTTGGCATGGCTGGTACATGGGCTGTGGAAACTCAACATGCACAGGGACAGGCACAAATGGAGACCGTGAGGGGAAAGGGTCTGGAGACGCAGCCCGACATTGAGAAGAGGAAACCACGAGAAAGAACGAGATGTTGTATGGCAGGGTCTCGGGTAAGTTGGGTTGGAAGCAGTTGAGGGTGGGGGCTGCCCAGGAAACCCAGAGGCCCGGGTGGGCAGGGGCTGGAGAGAGAGGGAGGTGTGGTTCTCAGGCGCCAAGGGCAAAGCCTCTGGGAGGGCCGAGTGAGCAGCCTTTGAAAGGTGGCTCAGAGGCCCCGTGAGATACAGCCAAGCCATCTTTCCCATTCGGTCATGACTTACTGCTCTCATCAGGAAGTGTCCGGGGACCTGGGCGGGTGGGGTAGGGTCCCTCTCCCTCCTTGTTGCCTAGAGGCACACAAGTCACCTTCCAAATCATTTCTCCTCTCTGGATCTCAGCTTCGCGGACATCAATCACAGATCGTTACCGTTTCGTGCCCTGTCCCTCCCTGGCTTCAGTTAGATGCCACGCGTGAAGGTCCTTCTACGCTTCCTGTGGCTTAGAGCATGGAACATGGAGACTCCTACATTCGCCGCCTACTTCCCGCCTCTGTGGACCACCCCCCCTTTCCTAGACCTTTCTAGTAAGTGAAATCTACACTGTGTTCTTTTTGATGGCTTTTTTTACTTAGTGCCATTCTCTTAATGCCTCTCCTTTCCTCTGTCAGCTTCTCCACTAATGCCTTCTGCTGTGGACTATGTCCAGGGTAGGGTGTTTAGGAGACAGTGGGTGGGCTTGGTCTCTGACTAGCGAAGGTGGACCACAGGCACTTCGGACTCGATGGGGTCCTCTGGAATGTCAGGTCCATGTCTCTTGATTTACAGATGAGGAAGTGGAGGAGGGGAGAGGGAAAGCGAGTCCGGAGTCGGAGAGTGAGGGAGGGCAGAGGTGGGTGGGCTGCTGTTCTGTCTGCACACCTGCTGCCCCCAGAGACCGTGCAGGCAGCGTGGCTGAGCCTTCCAGCCTCAGAACTTTTGTAGCCTCCCCCCCCCCCGCCCCCCAGACTCCAGTTCCCGGAAACGACTGCCATACGCATGATCTGTGCAGAGGCAAAGTGGAAAATTACTGAACTCGGGGCCAAGACAAGCACATTCCATTCTCGCCAACCCTCCAGTTTACCGTGGGGGACTTACGCTCCCTCTCTGGCCTCGGGAAAATGCAAGAATCTCTTTAAGACCGTCTCCATCTCTGATATCCTGCAGTTTAGGGGGGCACAGAGGACCTGATTTTCCAAGCTCACAGAATGTTCTGTCTTTATCTGTCTGACTCCAATTTATAGGAGCAAGCCATACAACTCCTGTCTCCTGCCTTCCACTCTCAGTGGTGCCCACTGAGCTTACAGGGTGGGCAGGGGATCTTTAGTTTACTGCTCAGGCAACATGGAATCAGGCCTGCTCTGCCTGAGTCTCCCTTGTGTCTACAGAGAAGCGATGGCAGCAAATCGCAGAACCCTTTCTTCCACTGGCAAGACCTACCCCCCTGCCCTCTGATGCAGACATGAACGTGCCCGGCTCCTCTGCCTTTGGCTGTCACCTCCGTCGGGTCTTCCAGCCACGCCCCTTCTCCACAGAGTGAGATCTGGAATTCCTGAGCTGGATAACAAGACATTGAGGCAGATTTTGAGCTCATGGGCAAAAGTAGAAGAGCAGGTTCATTGAGCACCTACTGTATACTGTATACTGTATACTGTATACTCTGCTCACTGCTTCTTCTTCATTGTATTTAATGCCCACAACGCTGGAGAGTCCCTGTTTTCAAGATCAGGAAGCAGGTTTGGAGTTCAAGCGCAAGGTCTCAGGCCATACCCTAGCACCGGCGGAGTCAGGGTTCCACGCTCATGTGGCACCCAGGTCTGAGCTCTATTCCACCACGCTTCCTACCGGGATCTGGAAAGGATGCCAATCAAGTGTTGAGCTGCTGAGTCATCCTATTTCCCAACTCCGTGTCCACAAAGACGAGGAGGAAGGCAGGCGGACTTCTAATGCATGTTTAGATTTTGAGAATGTATGCTCTCAAGTGGTGGAGTGCGGGATGAAACCTGGGCTTTCAACCTGCATCTCAGTCTGAACTTCTTCCCCCGGGGCAGGCGGTAAGAGCCGCTCTGAGAACAGCAGATGCTGTGACTTCAAAACAAAGAAATACGTAAACTTTCGTGCCTTCTTCATATATGTACCTCAAGGGCTTGACGATGCATTTTATAAAAGCCACTCCCTGCCCCTGAAATCAATTAGACTCATTTCTTAAACTCTAGGGGAATGGGTGAGCTACAGTCTCTCCCTAAGTCTGGTAGAACAGATAATAATAATTCCACAATTGACCAATTCCCAAGGCATCACTCAGCAGGGGACCCGGCTCTTGCGTCCTTCCCATACTTTCTGATAGCATGCAACATCCAGAAAAACCTCAGTTTTATCTTGCTTTATTTTCTTGTATTTTATCTTTGAGAGAGAGAGAAAGAGAGCACATGCTCATGGGTGTGCAATAATGGGAGAAGGGCAGAGTGAGACAGGGAATCTTAAGCAGGCTCCACACATAGTATGAACCCATATCGGGGCTCGATCTCACGAACCGCGAGATTATGACCTGAGCCTGGTCCAAGAGTTGGATGCTTAATTGACTGAGCCACCCAGGTGCCCTGGAAAACCTTTGGAATCTGATTTCATGGTTCTAGGGGTTTCATATCATTGGCTGGCTGGCTGGCTGGCTGGGAAGGGCTAATTGTAGAGAGTCAGTTTGGCAAGAGCTGACCTGTTTAGCTAATGGTGGAAAATCATGTATTCATGTATCCATTCATTAATCCATTGATTCCCTGCCCACTTTTCTGTGCCAGGAACTGAAGAAAATGGTGAACACAAGCTGATCTGGTGTCTGCACTCACGGGCTCACCAAACACACCTACTGGAAGGATATGACTCTATCCTTCCAGGAGCTGGTGACATGTGAGGGTTGTATTAAGAACTAGGGGGTGGACCAGAGCAGTTAGCTTCTAGAAGGAAGTGACATAGGTCAGGAGGACCCAAGAGTGAGCCTCTCCTAGGCCTTTATAGACCAGAGGAGAAGTTTTGTTCCATGTCTTAGAATCACTAAAAACCTAAATAAAAGGTTTCAAGCAGGAATAAGGATGGGGGGTATGATCAGTTGTGTGTTGTGAAATAAGGTGACCACAAGAGGTTGCGGAACAAACCCGCTAGGAGGGTGAAGACGTGCCCAGTTCCAGGGCCCAGAATGCTCAGGACCTGAGTTAGCTCGAAGGTCTGGCCCAGATCATCAAGTCTCAGGCAGAGAGAACTCCGGGTTGCTGGATTCTGACAATGATATAGCACATGCACCCTACCCCTGTCTCTTTGAGAGGACACGCCCCTTTCTCTCATGAGTAACAGAAATCTCAAACCAAACCAGCTTGATGATAGGAGAGTAGGATCTAGGACAGCTCCATAGGCCCATCCTGTCTCTCTGCAAGCTTCCCCGCTCTGCCCACCTCTGCACATCTGCTTCCTTCTCAAACTGCCTTTCCTCTCAGTAGGGAAACACCAGCAGAGGGCCCAGTTCCAAGCCTTTGTTTTCAAACCATAAGTAGAAGCCAATTTCTCAGAATTCCCTGCAAAATCCTGAGTTCACAAGTCACTCCCTGTGGCTAGGAGAATATTGGACATCTATTGGCCCAGGCTAGTCAACACAGCGAGGGGGATGCAATTGGTATTTCTAGCTTAAACACCCTTAGAGCTTATGGAGGGATCTCATACTCACCCCACATCTCAACAGCAGGGTGACTGGGTATTGGGAGGGCAAACCCACCATCCTGGGAGGGTATCTCTAGTGTTGCCCCTACGCTATGGGTCTATTTATACCCCCATGCTGAATTCCTCAAAGACGGAATCTCAGCTAGTTGCCATCACCCCTTTCGGCAGCGAACACCGCTGGCCTCTGACCAGTCTGAGCCTCACTGCCCCCGGGGAAGCGCCCTCTCTTGGCCAGGTTGTTGGGACTCAGTTGCAGGGGTCACATTGTAAAGAACATGAACACCCCAGTGCAGAGATTACAGTCCAGGAAGTCCCTATCAGACATTATCGGTGTGGAAGCACCTAGAACAAACAAATCTTCTTCAACGTGGTGGGGGCTGATCTTGACCCTCTCAGGGGAGAAGGTACGTTTCTTACAGATGGTGGGCTTCCTCTGCTGGACATCAAGCCAGATGAACACTAGGTGGCGATGTTGATGATCACCAAATTCTCAAATGGGAGTTGGACCAAATTACCTCCTTGCTACTTTGAATGTATAACTCGAGTATTATTTAGTTATTCTCCTTATTTAGTTGAAGATGCCCTCTCTGAGATCAGTATTCTCATTACATTAATTGTTTCAATTTTGTCTTCTGGGAAAAAGACTTGGCAGCATTTCTGAGCTCAACAGCAGTCAAAGCGGAATTTTCCCCCCCACACTGGTCCTGCTTATGTCAGATTTTTACTTAAAGTCACAGGATGTCAAAGCCAAAGGACTCTGAGATGTGGGGACAGAGGCACAGAGAGGGGAAGGGACTTACCTATGATGAGACAGAGAGTTCATGGAAGAAGCAAGTTGGGAGCCCAGGCATCCTGGCTGCCAGGATGATGTGTCTGCCTCCTCGCCATGATGTCCCCTTTCCAAAGAGGAGATGATTACAATCTGTGCAATGCTGTTGAAAAGAACTGCCTGTGATCTCTAGAAGCTGATAAGTGAAGATGGTTGGAATACCTTACCTGAAAGATAGGGCAGAGAGGATACAGCAAAATCCCATCCTTCTAAAACAGTGGACTACATCCTCAATAAAAATGTGTATATATGTACAAACATATAGCTATTTTAGTATAAGCATTCATTATACATGTGTGACTGTATTTATCCCATTTTAAATTATGAATGAGACTCTGAAGTCTTTGCTTAAAACCTCCCAGCAACTGTTCGCTGCCCTCAGCCTATTACCTGTGTTCCCAGGCTAAGGCTCTGAGTGGCGTGGAAGCGGCTCTCGGTTGCATCTGATTCTGCTCCCCCATCTCTGCACGCCCCAGTCATGCCCCCCCCCCACCCCGAGGCCCAATGCACTAAGCTCAATCCTCTTCTGGGCCTCTGCATTTTCTCCCCAGCTGACTCCAACTTCATGTGTTACAATGTCTCATTCTTTTGTGTTATTTGGATCTCAGATCAGCATGAGACACATGTTCCCATCATCCTCTGTAGGGAAGCCCTCTTCCCAGTCAATCTGCCTTCTCTACTTGTGGGCCGTTTATGCATCTGTTTACTTCTTGTCTGCCTCCATCCTTGGCACGTAAAGTCCATGAGACTAGAGACCCCGTTTACCTTATCATCACTGCACCCCGACATCTGGCAGAGTATTCGAGCACACAGTAGGAAATCAATAACTACCTGTGGGAGGGATAGAGACACAGATGTGATGTGAGCCCATACAGGTTGTGCAAATTGTAGATTAAACTCTTAATGGCGGTCATCTCTGGGAATGGAGGAACACGGAAATTGTGGTGTTTTTATTATGCTGGACAATACCTAATAAATATTTTCATGAGTACATTTGAACTTGGTGAGAATAAATTTAAAGATTGTTTGATTGTGGTTATTATTTCTTTTTTAACAGTAAGCTATTCTTTCTCCCGGAATTGCGATCCAGACATGGTCTGACAAACCTTTACACATAAATAGAAAAGGTCCTCCAATGATGTAACGTGGATCATGTCCTTGACATTCTTGAAAGCTCCAGCAGGCACAATGAAAGGAAAAAATAGAATCACGGTGCTGAGAGGGACCAGCCTTTAATCTGATCCAACCCCCTTATTTTACTGGGGTGGGAACTGAGGCTTCAAGAAGCAGGCACTTCAAAAGTGGAAAGATAAATGTATGGTAAGTCAGAGTCCTGACTCTGTAACTAACCTTGGGCTGGCCCTCTGTCCCCTCTGGGCCAGTTTTGTATACTTTAAAATATGGGAAGGGGGTCTTGCTAATTTCTAAGGCTCTATTCATTTCTACTAATCCATGTTCCTACTGATGACTCAATAAGACAAGCCCTGCATGACAAATCCAGATTCTTCATTTTCTAAATATCTGCAAGTATAACCAAGATGAAGCTTTCTCAGGTACTGGTTAGATACAGGGATGCACTATGTCTGAATTTAAGGGAAGTAAAAAGAAGATAAGGATATGCTCATTCCTTTCAGTTAGGATGTAGAAATTCTCAAGACTGTCCCCACCCCCGCCCCCCGCAAAAGAAAACAAGAATAAGCTGAATGAATTAAATGATGATAATTTTTTTTAAGTCACAGATCTACATGGGCAGAAAGAAATAAAATGCTAGAAGGGTAGAACTCTTCCTGGTTTCATCCCTGGGGGCAGAGCAGAAGGAAGACTGAATGTGACATACAGGGTGGCAGGGAAGCATGAGAACACAATTTTTTTTATTTGAATTTAATTTAAATTCAAGTTAATTAGCATTCAGTGTAGTCTTAGTTTCAGGAGCAGAACCCAATACCCAATGATTCATCACTTATATGTAACACCCAGTGCTCATCCCAACAAGTGTCCTCCATAATGCCCATTACCCATCTAGCCCACCCCCCTACCCCCCTCCCCTCCAGCAACCCTCAGACCTAAATGTTCTCTGTATTTAAGAGTCTCTTATGGTTTGCTTCCCTCTATCTTATTTTTCCTTCCCTTCCCCCATGTTCATGTGTTTTGTTTCTTAAATTCCACGTATGAGTGAAATCATATGATATTTCTCTTTTGCTGCCTGACTTATTTCACTTAGCACAGTACACTCTGGTTCCATCCACATTGTTGCAAATGGCCAGATATCATTCTTTTTGATCACCAAGTAATATTCCATTGTATATATACAGCATTTTCTTTACCCATTCATCAGTTGATGGACATTTGAAAGACCTAAATGTGAGACAGGTGACCATCAAAATCTTACAGGAGAAAACAGGCAGCAACCTCTTTGACCTTGGCCACATCAACTTCTTACTTTACAGATCTCTGGAGGCAAGGGAGATAAAAGCAAAAATGAACTATTGGGACCTCATCAACATGAAGAGATTTTGCACAGTGAAGGAAACGATCACCAAAACTAAAAGACAACCGACAGAATGGGAGAATAACATTGCAAATAACATATCAGATAAAGGGTTAGTATCCAAAATCTCTAAAGAACTTATCAAACTCAACACCCAAAAAAACAAATAATCCAGTAAAGAAATGGGCAGAAGACATGAATAGATACTTTTCCAAAGAAGACTTCCAGATGGTTAATGGACACATGAAAAGATGCTCAACACCACTCATCATCAGGGAAATACAAATCAAAACCACAATGAGATACCACCTCACACCTGTCAGAATGGCTAAAATGAACAACTCCGTAAACAACAGATGTTGGCGAAGATATGGAGAAAGTGGAACCCTTTTGTATTGTTGGTGGGAATGCAAACTGGTGAAGCCGCTCTGGAAAAACAGTATGGAGATTCCTTGAAAAATTAAAAATAGAACTACCCTATGACCCAGCAATTGCACTACTAGGAATTTATCAAAAGGGTACAAAAATCCCTATTCTAAGGGGCACATGCACTCCAGTGTTTATAGCAGCATTATCAACAATAGCCAAAGTATGGAATCAGCACACACTTTGATAGACTCTTAATGGCCATGTGTGAGCTCCTATGATGGACTAGAATTTCTCAGTGTCCCATCACTAGCTGTAGCCAACTGCCACCATGTTTCCACAGGGCCATCTCCAAGTGCATATGGTAGTACGCTGAAGGCAGGTAGGAGAGGTAAGGGAGATCTTCCAAGTTGGATGGAGACTTTCTCAAGTGCAAATGCTTGTTTTTGGATGGAGGCAGAGCAGGAGAGTGAGAGAGATTACTCCAGACACATGAAGCCTTCACTGAGCATGGATAGCAGGTGGCTGAAGCTTGGAGGCAAAGAAGCAAAACAGAGACGGACCTCCCCAAAAGCAGGTGGTAGAACAGAGACTGGAAAAGCTGGTGGCTGAGTTGTAAATCATAGAGAGATCGCTCTGTGTGACGAGGTGAGGTTTATCTCAGGAAGGTAAGGTGTGTTCAGCATTTGAGAATCACCCAATGTAATTCACCAAATTAAGAGTAGCAATCAATAATACCTCAATAAAAAAAGAAATCATATGACCATTTTAATGGGAGAATAAACATTATTTGATACAACTTAATAACTATTCATGATAACAATCCGCATTAAACAGAAATAGAAGGTATCACACTCAATTTGATAATGGGCATGTACAAAATCTATAAAAATCTATAGCTATTATACTTAATTGTAAAATATTGAATGCTTCTCTTCTAGCACCAGGTACAAGGCAAAGACACCCACTCTCATCACGTAGAAACAACGTTGAACACAAAACGCAGGAGGTGGGGAGAAGACACACATATTATAAAGGAGGGATGCAAATTTTCTGCATTCTGGATGACGTGATTCGGGAAATAGAAAAATCTAAGGACTCTAGGGGCAACTGGGTGGTTCAGTAGGTTGAGCAACTGATTCTTGATTTTGGCTCAGGTCATGATCCCAAGGTCGTGAGTTTGAGCGCCATCTTGGGCTGGGCGCTGAGTGTGGAGCCTGCTTGGGATTCTCTCTCTCTCTCTCTCTCTCTCTCTCTCCCTTTCTCTCTGCCCCTTCTGCCACCCCCTCACTTGTGCATTATCTCTTTCTCTCTCTAATACGATAATAAACAAATAAGTAAATAAAATAATTTTAAAAAGGAGATCGAGCAAAAACATTATATAGATTTTGGATACCAACCCTTTATCCGATAGGTCATTTGCAAATATCTCTTCCCATTCCGTCGGTGGGGAATCTAAAAAAGAAAGGTAGAACTGATAAATGGATTTAGCAAGGTCAACTTGATGAACACTCGGGGATCCATATTAAAAAGCTCTCAATCTCTATTTCAATCATCATATAGATACACTAATTTATTTAGTGTAAATTTGAAATTTGACATGAATAATAGACTAAATTTTAAAAGCTAGTGCCATAAAGCTTGTAAAAGGATACATTCCATGTAGGCAAAGAATTCTTAGGACACAAAAGTACTAATCCTAAAAGAAAATAAAAGAAACATTGGGCCCCAACAAATTGTTTCCATATGATCATCAAAAGACATCTTTATGGGTGCCCGGGTGGCTCGGTTGGTTGTGCTTCCGACTTCTGCTCAGGTGGTGATCTTGCGGTTCGTGAGTTCGAGCCCCGCATGGGGCTCTCTGCTGTCAGCGCAGAGCCCGCTTCAGATCCTCTGCCCATCCCCTCTCTCTGCCCCTCCCTTTCTCACACTCTCTGAAAAATAAACATTAAAAAAAAGGTATCTTTAGGCAAATTAATAGGTAAGGTAGTACTGGGAAAAAATTCCTGCAATGCATGCCTGATAAAAGTCTTAAATCCACAATACAAAAGAACACTTAAGAATCAATGAGGAGAAGACAAGCAACAGACACTTCCTGACAGCACTTTTGTACAGACACTGAGCGAATTCCCTTGGCTTCAGAGAAGGCCCTAAGGCGAAGAACGAAAAGACTCAAAGCAAGTGCTGTAGATGTGTTGCTATTCACAAGTCTCTACAGGTGTGGCTGACATGACAGGGTCACAGGAAATGCCATTGGGGCACCAAAAGCGTCTTTGAAAGACAAGTTCAACTCCTGTGCACACTCTCTTGGTGCTCAGGGAATTCAGCTGAATAAAATGCCGCTCACATATTTTCCAAGTTTGCATCTTCCTTATGCACGTGGGGGTCTAACAAGGAAGAGGGAGGGGGGAAACACACAGAAGGGGCAGGAGCTGGACCAGGGCAAGGGCCTGCACTATGCACACCACCACAGAGAAAGGCTGGGTGCCCCTAAGGGGGCTTGACCTGAACTAGAATTCAAGGGGAAGGGGATAGAACAAGAGAGGAGAAGGAAGAAGCAGAGGCAGAGATGAAGAGAAAGTCCCCCGGCCAAAATGAGCCAGAAAAACAAATTTAAAACCCAATGAAGGAACAGGAATGGGCATGACTCAGTTTCCCTGGGGTACTTGCATGAAAATCCCTGAAGAGTGCTCCGTGGACAGGACAGAGGGTTTGCAGAAATGCCTGGATCCTTCCTCTTACTGGCCATGGGATCTGATATATGTTACTTAATTGCTTTGAAGCCCTGTTCCCTCCTTTGTAAACCGGGAATAATAAAAATGCTTTCTTATTTTCCTCTGGGGGTTAGTACAAGTATCAAATGAGAAGAAACAGTGTCTATAATCTACAAAGCATGGCTATTATTAAGACAAACAGCACTGAAAATGGCACACTATATCAAGCACTTAAATATGCCTTGACAAGCAAAAAACAACTAATATGAACATATTCCAGCAAACAAGAGGAGAAATATATTTTTGTTGACTTTTTAGAAGACTAAAACACAGGTACTGTAAAGTCACGTAGAATGAGCCGGGCTAGATCAAAATGATCTCCTCTTTAGCAAAGCAAACTTCCCAATAAAAACAAACAATGAGGGACGCCTGGGAGGCTCAGTCGGTTAAGCATCTGACTCTTGATTTCGACTCAGGTCATGATCTCAGGGTTCATGGGTTCCAGCCCCTGCCTCGGGCTCTGTGCTGACAACGCAGAGTCTGCTTGGGATTCTATGTCTCCCTCTCTCTCTAAGATAAATAAAAATAAACTTTGAAAAAACAAACAATAAACAAATGGTCACCAAAGCGAAGAGGCCAGCAAAATCAATAATATATACAAAAATTGCCCACGCCCATTAAATTATTTTAATGAATCAGTATAAACATATTTAAATGAGTGTATTTAGGATGCTGTATGCTATAATTCAGGTTTAAAAATAAAAGTAAATGAAAACCAACGGCTGTGAAGGTTGAAGAAGGGTATTCAGTTTGAAGTTAAAACGTTTTGTACAAGTGTTTTTAGGAAGATAGAGATCGACATATAAGAATGTTTAACAATAACTGACATTTAATTAAAAAGGGTATTTTCTAAAAGAATAGATGCACAGTAGGTCCCAAACAGCAGGGACTAAGGGAGTTACAGCCTGCTTCGTCTCTGAGGAAAAGAGAAGAAGAAGCACGCATCCACTGTCTCCGAGGGTTGGGAGCCCGGGTGTGGCTTTGTTGGGGGGGGGTTCTGGCTCAGGGTCTCTCAGAAAGTAGTCCTCAACCCCGTGGCTGCCATATCTCAGGGTCTGACAGGTGTGGGGTGTCCATTCCACGTTCGCCACGTGGCTCTGAGCAGGAGACTTGAGTTACTGGCCGCGTGGACTTGAGTGTCGGTGTGGCTTGGCAGCTGGCTCTCGACAAGTGCATGATGGGAGAGACAGAGCGAAAACACCCCAAATGGCCGCTGTGGGCTTTTTACAACCTAGTCTCGGACACAGCAGCATCTCTGCTGTATTCTGTTCACCGGAAGCGAATCGCTAAGGCCAACCTGAGCTCAAGATGGGGGATTACAAGAAGCTGTGTGTACTGGGCAGTGGGGCCACGGGGCCATCTTGGAGGCTCGCTATGGCAGTGTGTGTGTGTGAGTGTGTGTGTGTAGGGGGAGTGATTAACAATCCAGGTTTAGGTAAGGAGAAGCTATTCCCAAGGATTTTTGCAAGACGGGGGAGGGAAGTGTTACAATATGGATAAACCCTGAAATCTGCGAGATTCTCAAGGATTAGACAAAAAGAGCCTTTCTTTTTTAGGGAGAGGCGAAGGAGTCTAGAAAGAACTAGTGTGGGGACATTTTTTCTCTGAGGCCAGCCTTTCGCAAGAGGTTCCTTAAGGGAGGCTCAGCGAGCCCAGCGTGGGCCACATTCAGGGTCTGGGGAAGGAGAGAAACCTCAGGAAAGTTTGACGAAAAAGCATCTTATTCTTACACTCAGTGGGGACACACATTTCGGATCATCACTTATGAGGCAAGATATGGGGACTTGGAGGGTCTGGGTGTGGTTTCATCACAGTAAACAGGGGCATCGTGAGTCTTATCTAAGTCCTATGGGGAAGGGGTTCCTTGTAGTGAGCTGGTTCCTGGGGCACGAATGGAGTGGGTGAGGGTACAGTGGGCTGGGGGTGGCGGGAGGCATGTATTCTTTAACGGTCTCTGTTCTCTAGGATCACAGGCTCTGGCGAATTCAATACTGTCACTGACAGAGCCACGGTATGGTCTCACAGAAAGCTCAAGTGTGAAACCAGCGTGGGCCTTGACAGGTGGTTAGAATTTCAATCGACGTGGAAGGCCTGAGGTTTATATAACTTCAGATGTGCTCGGCAGCCAGTAACGGAATAGCCCAGTAACAGGGGCTTCGGAAAAGGATGTGTCGTTACCTTACCCAGCGGAAGGACACAGATGGGCAGGACCAGGCATGTTACAGGAGCTGAGCTGCGCCACGGCTCCGGGTCAGCCTCTGTTGTCTACCTGGCCTTTTCCTTGACATTTAAGGAGACCATAGCTGCTTACAGCCTGTCCTCCTGCAAAAGCTTCTCAAGAAGGAGATAAGAGGGTCAGACAAAAAAAAAGGGGGGGGGGTTTGCAGTCATCAAAGAGAAAAGGCTATCACAGCAGAGACAGCACAGGCTGCCTCATCACCCCTGAGCAGAACCCAGCCCTTGGGCCACTTTAGTTTTAGCTTCAAAGCAGGTGAGAGAAGTATCAGATGAGGAATTCACGATGGCCCATCCCCTGAGGTGGGAGAGGTGCCCCTCCAAATTGAGGTCCTTACCGCCTGAGACACTTAAAGGTTTTTGTTAGTGGGGGTGGAGGGGGTGAAGAGTCATTACTAATGGCCAGGTGAAATCAATGCCTGCCCCAGGGCACCTGAGACACAGCCTTTCTGTGGGAATTATATTCACTTGGGCCGGTTTGCAGACTCAGTAGTTCTGAGTCTGGCGTCTGAGCCTTTGCGATTCTGAAATGTCCCCGGGAGGTGTGAATGTTGCTGATCCTGGAACAAAACTTTGAGAACCACCAGGTACTGGCCAAGGTTGGGGGCCTGAAATCTGTTTCAACTCTGGAGAATATGGAGTACTTAGAAGCTGAACAGGTGGGATCTTTCTGCGGTTCCTTCACCCCACAGAATGGTGAGTCTGGATGGCCAGCTGAGAGGCTTAGAATTCACATTCACTGTGGCCTAGACCATCTTGTCTGATAGAAATTTAATGTGAGCCATGGAGTCATTTTTAATTTTCTTGTAGCCACATTAAAATATTTTTAAAAAGGTGAAATTAATTTTAATGACGTATTTTATTAACACTTTTAAAACACATAATTATAAAAATATTAATGAGATGTTTTACCTTTTTTATTTAAAAAAATTTTTTTAAATGTTTATTTATTTTTGAGACCGAGAGAGACAGACAGAGCATGAACGGGGGAGGGGCAGAGAGAGAGGGAGACACAGAATCGGAAGCAGGCTCCAGGCTCTGAGCCATCAGCCCAGAGCCCGATGCGGGGCTCGAACTCACGGACTGCGAGATCATGACCTGAGCTGAAGTTGGACACTTAACCGACTGAGCCACCCAGGCGCCCCTGTTTTACCTTTTTTAAATTAAGTCTTTAAACTCTGGTGTGCATGTTACAGTATGTTTTACTTCCTACTAGCAACATTTCAAGTGCCCACACTCACGTGTAGCTGGTTGCTACCATACAAAACAACGCATATTTATCGTGTGAATTGATATAGGTTTCCCTTCACCCCCCATCGCTACTGTCCCAGGAACTAGAGGCAGGGGCACCTTTGTGGCGGCTTTGGCTGGAGGGCCTGAGCCCGGGGGGGCAGGGGCGGGGGGTAACAGCCTGGGTGTGCAGGAGATCATTCCTTTCCTTAGGTAAATTCTGCCATTTCGGTTACGTTATCTCTCACATTAGTCTTGTAATGTCTTCTTGTTAGTTTCGCCATGTGAAAGTGTTACTCATCTCAAATATGCAAAAAATAACAAAGACCACCCAAAGGAGAACAAACAGAGGCTATCTATCCAGAATTTGCCATAGCAAAATTTCGGCCATTATCACTGCTGTTTGGCAAAGACCCGCAGGCAGGCAGAGGAGTGGGAAAGTTTTATGTGCCCTGATTAGCTTTCGTTGGCACGGGGAAGCTGGCGGGTTGACTAGAAATGGGTCTTCTGTGTGGTTGGGTTAGATGCATGTTTGGTTGGTCTTCAGTTAGAAGTAGAGGCAAAAAAGAAGAAACTGGCAACTGTTGCCCAGTTCCTGACTGTTCTGGAAGGATTGCCGTGGAGGTGGTTTGCCTTCCTGGCTGGTGCTGCAGAGGTAGTAGGATAGAATTCTGTTGTCATATGTGGTCTGGCCACCGTCTGTTGGTGTATTTCATTTCTCTGTTGGAAAATGAAAACTTTCACTGGAATGTTGAAACCCAGTTGTCAAAATTTTTTCTTCCTAGAAGCTTTGGGATTCTAGGCTTTCTCAGTTCTTGTTTTCTTAAGCCGCTGCCTGAAGGGGAACCATGGAACAATGAGAGGAGCCTACATATACTAGCCCCAGCTCTGCTATAAGTAACTTGGGGGCCTCAGGGAAGTCAGTTCACCCACTGAGCCTCAATTTCCTCATCTGTAAAATGGGACAAAATTATAATAGCTCTGCATTCCTCCAAATTAGATAGCTTTTCTGTCTGTAGGGCTGGACATTTTCTGTTATTGCTACAGATACAAAGATGAAAGAAACACAAGCCTGCTTTCAAGGAGTTCCTAAATCTAAGAACTAAACAAACCTAGGAGCACAGATGATAACAATAGTGATGTTGATCTTGATGATGATGATGCCGCCAGTGGGACGACCATCATGGGGATGATGATCGTGTTAATGGTGGTGGTAAGGGAGTTGATGATGCTGGGGACGGTATTGTTGATGATAATGATGGTGATGGTAGTGGTGATAAGGTGGTGATTGATAATGGTGCTGGGGATGGTGAGGATCCGGATGATGTTGATGATGATGATGGTGGTGGTGATGGTGGCTTTGATGGGGGTGATG
>NC_064812.1:4348351-4357875 GCF_023721935.1 Panthera uncia | reverse complement strand
GGTGATGGTGGTGGTGGTGGTGGTGGTGATGGGGGTGATGATGGTGGTGGTGGTGATGATGGTGGTGATGATGATGGTGGTGGTGGTGGTGGTGGTGATGGGGATGATGATGATGGTGGTGGTAATGGCAGTGATGATGATGATGATCATGGAGATGGTGAGGATGGTGATATTGTTCATGGCGCGATGGTGCTGGTGCTGCTAATGGGGATGATGATATCTTGATGGTAATGATGAGAGTGGATAGGTACTGAACACAGCTTCTGTGCCAGGTGCTTAGATATTTACACACCTTGCTGCATGTAGTCCTAGAACAGCTATTGTGATTATCTGCATGTTTATAAAGACCTAATTGAGGTTGAAAGAGAGTAAGTAAACTGCTTAAGATCACTTTGCTAGACAGTTGTGAAATCTAGATTCTAACTTGAGCACTTGGGCTCCAAATCACCGCTTTGCTCACCTACCTCGTTCTGTGCTATTTTCCAAAATGTGATGTGTTTAACAGAAGTATGTGAAATGTGGAGACAGAAGGAAGTATACATTCTACAGAGCAGATGAGTCTGAAGAAACTTCACAGAGATGTGCATTTAACGTACACTTTGAATGATCAAGACAAGTTGGAATAGGGAGATGGTAATTCCCAGCAGATCCAGTAGGAAATATACTACTGTTGAGGGGTCATGGTCCTAATTGGGGCAATTTCAAACATAATATGGCCGAGGTGGGAAAGAAAGTTGGGAAAATTGTTTGGGCCAGGTACTTATGAGCACTGAGTTTGTTGGGCTAGGTTTAAGGTTAGGAAGGGTGCATAATTAAAAATTAAAAATGCCTTGATTTATGACTTTAGACACCAACTGACTTGCTGCTCTGGTACTCAGCTGGAGGGAGCACTACGCAGCTTTGCTGTGTTGCCTTCTTCTTTCTCCAGCATGAGGTGAATCTTAATTGTCTTTGATGTTTTTTTCTGGGGCTCCCAAGGTCTCACCTCACAATTGCTTTTGTGAGAAACTATCCGACTCTATAAGAACATGAAGTAAGGACTCTGACAGCCCAACCCCATGCAGGGAAACATGGCGTTTCTCCAATTGAAGCAACAAAGTCTGTAGAAATTCTTCTACATCCAATTACTACATCCAATTAATTCCCATAACTAAGCCGAACACGTCCTTTCTCATTCTGTCTCGGAGGACTCATTTGGGTTGCTTTGATGAATTGAAATTTTTTTCCCAAGACAGGAGGATAAGAAATTCTCTACATGTACACTACCAGGTACTAGATTTTCTAGGACAAAGTTTAGTCTGCCCTAAAAGCGTTTAATTCTGTCTACTCTTAGGGTATAGAAGTGACTTACATCTTAAAAAAAATTTTTTTTAATGTTTTTATTTATTTTTGAGACCGAGAGAGACCGAGCATGAGCAGGGGAGGGGCAGAGAGAGCAGGAGACACAGAATCTGAAGCGGGCTCCAGGCTCCGAGCTGTCGGCACAGAGCCCAGTGTGGGGCTCGAACTCACGGACTCTGAGATCATGACCTGAGCCAAAGTTGGACGCTCAACCGACTGAGCCACCCAGGCGCCCTGACTTACATCTTTTAAAGGACAGTTTCCTATCTTCAAAATATTAGAATCTAAGCCAGGGCATCCTGTTACATTCATAACCTTAGAAAGTAGTTTGGGCGGGGGGGGGGGAATAAAGTTTTGTATAATATGCATGGGTGCTACATTCTGGAGGTCTGGGTCTGATTTAGGGTATGGGGGTGTATACCAGCACCCCAGTAACTGCTCTTCACTGTGGCTCAGGCAGAGAGTTTGCTTTCTGGGCGACCACTGGGGGAGGCCACATGTTGCCTTTTCTCAAGGTCATTCCCTCTTTGACTTGAGGGAACAGGAAGGGTCTTGGGAGGAAGGAAGCTCTCTCATACCCTCGCCCTCTACCTGACCCTACAGTGCTATTCTGTAAAGGGAAACCAAAAGAAAGGAAGGAAAGGGGATAAAGATGAGAGGAGAAGGGACAAGATGGAAATAAGTGGGAGAAGGGAAATGACAGTGGGGGACGTGGGGGGCGTAATCAGTGATCTCTAGCAGGTGTCTTAGAACCTCCTACTGTTCTGTTTCAAAGTTTACCAGGCTCCTTAGCCAACTTGGATTCTTTTCTATCATTTTAAGGGTCGAAAATCCCACTATCTTGTAAGATCCACTTTCCTTTGGACCCAAGAGTGTCAGAGAATAATAATAATAATAATAATAATAATAATAATAAACATCCAGTCTATGCACATGAACCACTGTGTGTGTGCAACACTATACTTTTCAAAGAATGGTCACCTCTTTCTCCTGGTAAACCATGGCTCTAACTTCTTGCTAAAGTGCTTTCCAAAGGCCAATGTTCAGAGCAACCTCAAAATATAAGTATTACTATTCCCGCTGTGAAATGTTTAGGTAAGCAAACCGAGGATCAGAGAGGTTATGTGATTTGCCCAGAGTCACAGAGCTGGCAAGTGGCAGACCTGGGATATTACCAGCATATTCCTATCATTAAAGATCCTGACGTTCAACCTGGGAGGGGCACAGGAGGCCTGTCTTCACGCCCCCCCCCTTCTCATCTCCACCTACCCATCAAGTGTCCTGGTCCTCACTCACAGTTAATGCATCTTGAACTGGAATGTGAACCACCTTGTCGGAGACGGGCATTATGTAACCAAACGTGGTAACAAATTTGTGCCTGTTGAAAATGTGCTCAGCAGACTGCCTCACTCGTGTGCCCTGGACCAGACACCTTGTCTCAGGAGACAAATAGCAAAATAAGGACAGTGGCTCTGGAGCACCACTCCTGAGACTCACTCTCCTCTCCCATTCTATAGATGGGGAAACTGAGGCTCAGGGAAGTGAAAGAGCCTGCCATGGTCACTCAGTGGCTACCATCAGGGCTGAGACCACAGCCAGGAGCTGATGGTACAAGGCGACAAGTGTCAAATGTGTTCGCAGGTCTCTCGGGCACACTCACTAAGAATCAGTAATTGTAAGTGTCCTCCTTCTCTATCCCTGGGCTGTGCCTGTTCCTCGTGGGGCCTTAGAGGACTGCTGGCCAGGAAGGTCTCCACAGCCCCCACGTTTCCAGATGTCTACACCTCCGTGTGCGAGGAAGGACCCCAAAAAACATATTTCCTGAGACTGTCACAACTCAAAGCCAGTGGAATTTTCTGCTTTGGGTGTGTATTCAGTGAGCATGCCGTTATTACCTAGAAAATAGGGTTAGTAAGGACTGTGCCGAGCTGTTTCGATAGCAATGACGATGATGATGGAATGCACTCTTTCAAGCCAGGTGCCATCCTTCCTGTATATATACATATGCATAAAATTTGCTTATTAAACCCCGATCTAAAACCTTTTGAGGAAGTTATCGCTGCATTTGTTTTATAGATTAAAAAAAAACATCATAATGAAAACAGACTAGCAACCTGATGCCCATGGACTTCTGGGTGGCCAGCCAGCTCTGAAGGTGGAGCACAGAGATGGGCACACTGATGTGCAGGAGTGGGGGCCGTGCTGTTGGGGATGGGCTCTGTGAGGAGAGGGACAGGGCACCCTGTGGGGAGGACTTAGCAAAGCAAGGGTAAGAGGCGAGGGGAGGTCAGGAGTCTCCTTCACTATCGTCCAGCCCAGAGCCCCAGGACAGGAGAGGGAGAGGGACAGGGCTTTGGAGCTGGAGCCCATCTCAGAAATATCCCCATAATTTCCTGGAAGGTGACTTTCCAGTGACCTGGGCCTGACGATGCCCCAAACTAGCCTTTCTGAGGAAGAAAAAAGTCACTGTGCATCCTTATCTGGCTGCAAGAGGAAGGAGAGGGGAGGGAGGGAGGGGGGAAGGAGAGAGGAGAGGAGGAGGCAGGGAGGAGAGGCCTGGAAGGAGGAGAGTAAGGGAAGAGGAGTGGAGGGGAGGGAGGGGGTAGGAGAGAAGGTGAGGGGTGTGGGAGGGAGGAAGGAAGAAGGGGTGAGGGAGGGACAGGGGAAGGAGAGAGGAGAGGAGGAGGAAGGGAGGAGGAGAGGACTGGAAGGGGGAGAGTAAGGGAAGAAGGGTGGAGGGGAGGGAGGGGGTAGAAGAGAAGGTGAGGGGTATGGGAGGGAGGGAGGAGGAAGGGGAGAGTAAGGGAGGGGGGAAGGAAGGAGGGGAGGGGAAAGGGAGGAATGAGGGGCGGAGGGGGGGAGGAGAGGATAGGAGGGGAAGGGAGATGAGGGGAAGGGGAGAGGAGAAAACTGGAAGAGGGAAAGGATTGGGAGGGAAACAGGGGGAGGGGAGGGAGCGGAGAGGGAGGGGGGAAGGAGGAGTAGAGGACAGTTAAGGGAGAGGAGGGGCAGGGGGAAGGGGGGAGGGGAGGGGAGGGGAGGGGAGGGGAGGGGAGGCCCCTGGAGGCTGGGCACCTCTCCCAGGGGTCTGCAGGCCCGGTGCCTGAGCCCAGGTGCCTCATCAGAGAAGTGGGGAGAGGGAGTCTCGGAAGGGCCACCGCACTGTCCTACCCTTATCCATCCCAATCCCACCCTCATTCCAAGGTGAGGGAGGAGTCCCTGGAGGTGAAGGCACTTTCCCTGATGCAGTCTGGGTCCCTGGCCACAGGCTGGAGGGGAGGGAAGGAGTGGAAGAGGAGCTCTGAGAGGCCACCCTGCTCCCAGGTGGCAGTGATGGTGATCAGGGCCGTGTCCTTGGCGCCTGCCGGGAGCACAGGTCCCAGGTGTCCTGGCACAAACACGCAGAGTCAGCTGTGTGAGGTGACCAGGATCCCAATTGGCTCGACGGAGGTGACCGGTTCCCAGTGCACACGTCCGTCCGTCCGTCAGTCAAGGCCTCACGCCATGCACCTGAAATACCGATGGTCTTTGTGTGTTCGTCACACCTCAGCAGAGCTGGACAGAGAGGGCGTAGGGTCCTGGTTGAGGGGACTCACCGCTTCCCTCCCTGCCGAGGAGGCGTCTCTTCCTTTAGGATTCCTGCTCTTTCCCCCCACAAGCCCCCAGTCCCCTGGGGTACCGGCCCTCCTTGCCGGGCCTAGGGAGATCCCCACAAACACAGCGTGGCTCTGGGGTCAAAGTTTCCTCCAGCGATGAACATGTGTTTGAGTCATTTCTGGGGACACGTGCATGTTAACAGACGAAACGAGGTCCAGGAAAGAAGCTCTGTACTCGGCAACACTCAGAAAGTGCCAAGAGCTTTTCAAACTTTAATTTTCTTCCTTTTTCCTAGTTTTTGGTGCTATGCGTTCCCTTTTTCTCTCCACACGTCAAAAGGGAAAGGGACCAGCATCAATTGACCAATGTCATCTTGGTCAAACTCCACAAAATCCTCCCAGATGGAGTGGGAATAGCCCACATATTTGAAAGCAGGACTCCGGGGTGGGGGTGGGGGTGGGGGGATGTCCTCGGCTGCATGATGTGCTGGTGGGGCAGGTGCGCGGGGGCAGGGCTGAGGTTCGAGGTCCTTCTAGCCCAGTCCCAGACACAGGCTCTCCAAGTGTCAGGAATTGTGCAAACATGCATGATGGTAAAAATGCACTGAGGCACTTATCACAGTTCCAGATTCCAGGGTCCCTCCTCTGGGGATTCGGATTCCGGTCTGGAAGGCGCTGCACTAAAACCACACTGCATCAGGAGAGCGCTGGGAGACCCAAGATCCTGGAACCCGCGGCTGGAATCCCACGGCTTCCGCCCACCGGCGCCCATAGCTTCTGACGGCCAGCAGGGGGCAGCAAAGAGCTTCCGCGGCTTGGGCTCCAGCGTGGCCGCCACAGGGGCCCGCCGATCACTGGGGGTGACGTGGGGGTGAAACGGGGGTGAAATGGCGCATCGTCAGCACGAGCTGAGCTGGGGCCGCGTGGTAGGCAGGGGCAGATGTGGGCGGATAACACAGGCCTTGCAGCTACCGCAAGTGGGGAGTTCTGACCCGTTTCAGCGGCGGAAGCAGTATCTCCCCCTCTGTTTCCGGAAGCTCATTTTGGAGGCTGGGAGGCAGGTTCTGGCACTGGAAGGGGGGAGGAGACGAGTGGGAGATGCGCTGTCTTCACCTCTTAACTGCGCTCCCAGCCCCGGGGCAAGCCACTGAACCTCCCGGCTGCGGTTTAATGTGTGAAGTGGGGGCCCGAGAGCATCCACTGCATAGGTTGTTTATTGAACGAGCAAATCCTCCCAAAGTGCCCTGGACTGTGTCTGCCGAATGCTTAACGGCTCGCCAATGTTAACGATCACTGGTATCTTTATTGTAGCTGTGGGGACATTCGTGATCTCCCGGGCCGGATGTGGTGAGAGGCGCGAGGCGAGGTGGGGGGCCATTCTTGCAGACCAGGCAGGAGGTGGGGAGGAGCAGGTGTTCAGGGAGACAAGCCTGAGGCCCTGAGCACCCAGGACCGAGAGGCAGGGAGCTGGCGGTGGACAGGAGGAGCGTGTGGCCAGAGACTTGTGAGGGTCGCCCGGAGACATGAGCAAACAGTTAAGTGACCACTAGGAGTAAACTTGGAGAAGCAGAGAGGAAGTGCTGGGGGCTTGACGTTCAGGGGGCGAAAGCTGGAGAAGGGCCACCAGGCAGGTGCAAGGAACACAGGTGAGGCTGAAGCCCAGAGGCCAAGCCCCGCCGGTTTTCAGGCAGGACAAGGGAGCCTGCAAAGTAAAGCAGCCACAGGTGTCAGGTGGGATGAGCTGGAAGGAGGTGGCGATGGGCGCGAGCTTCCCAAGAGCAGCCCTGGTGAGGACAGAAACCCAGGAGCCGGTAGGGGACGGGAGGGGGACGCAGTCCAGGGAGACATGGGGTGTGGCGGTGGGAAACCAAGTTGAAGCCATATTTTGAAAGGTCTTGAATGCCCACCTCTGGTTTGTTTATGAGTAGACATCAGGATCTAACCCATAATAGTAATAATAACAATAAATCATATTGACTGCTAAACCATCAGACCCTGTTCTAAACACCTTACCTGTGTTACAGCCTTTGGTCCCTAGAACAACCCTGTGAGGTGGGTATTAGCCCTACTATGCACACAAGGAACAAAGCGCACAGATTGAAGTGACTTCTTCAAGATTTCACAGCTAGTGGGGGGTCAAACCCAGGTGGCCTGACTCCAATTCCCACCTTCAGAGATATCGCTGCTTTAGGAGTATGTATACTTTTTAATGTTTATTTATGTATTTTGAGAGAGAGGGAGAGAGAACGAGTGGGGGAGGGTCAGAGAGAGGGAGAGACAGAATCCCAAGCAGGCTCCGTACTGTTTGCGCAGAGCCCGCCGTGGGGCTTGATCCTACGAACTGGGAGATCATGACCTGAGCTGAAATCAAGAGTCAGACAGAGGCTCAACCAACTGAGCCACCCAGGCGCCCCCAGGAATACATTTTAACAGCTTTATTGAGGTGTAACTGATGGACAAGGCTCCGCTCCTGTTTATTGCTACACTTGGATGAGTTTGGACACGTGAATCCATCACCACAATCGAAGGGATACACATCCCTATCACCTTCTAAGTTTTCTCCCTGCCCCTTTGTTTTCCTGTTTTGTTTAAGGACACAAGGTGAGACCCACACACTTGACAATTTTGTTTGAGTGCACAACACACTCTGCCTGTCGTACCCCGGATCGCTAGAACGCACTCATCTGGCAGGAGGGAAGCTTTAGCCTGTCCAGGGTGTGGGGAGGGGAAAGACCTGAATGGGGAAAGGACAGGGAGAGGGCTCCGTAGGTCTGGAGATGGGGATGATGTCACCCCGGGGAGGAGCCTGGGTGGCCTTGCTAAGCATGGGACGTGAGGTTCAGCGATGCGTGGGGAACACTTCAAGGTGAAGAAGAATGTACTGTCTGCCTCCAGGAAGAGCTGGCTAATGCAGATGAATCCATGGGGCTGGGGAGGGGGCGGGGAGCCTGGGTGGGAGGGAGGTGGGGGAACTCACATTTGGCTGTACGTGTGTGTTGTTTAGACCCTTTCTGTGTGTCCGCATGTTTATGAAGTATTTTAAACATCTAGAATATTACAGAAAACAGTATCATGTACTCAGTAGCAAGTTTCATAGCTGACATTGGGCCCCTTGGCTTCAGATTAATTCTTGTGAAAAGACACACACCGGGGTCCTCAGACAGACCCTCCAGAGGCCACTTTCCCAGCCCCCCGCCCTTCCTTGAAAGAGCCACTGTCCCCAGCTGCTTACCATTCACGTGGGTGTTCTTACACCAGTTTTTAAAAAATTGGCATGTGTTTAAATTTTTTTTTAATGTTTATTTATTTTTTGAGATAGAGAGAGACAGAGCATGAATGGGGGAGGGGCAGAGAGAGAGGGAGACACAGAATCGGAAGCAGGCTCCAGGCTCTGAGCCATCAGCCCAGAGCCCGACGCGGGGCTCGAACTCACGGACCGCGAGATCGTGACCTGAGCTGAAGTCGGACGCTCAACCGACTGCGCCACCCAGGCGCCCCTTGGCATGTGTTTAAAATCTGTAAACGTGGCCTATGTCATCTCTCCAGTTACAGAAGTTGATTTTACTTGAACAAGACCAGAATCTGTCACTGCAAAATATGCCTCTTTGGCATAAGGATTATTTTAGACTGATTATTTTTTATTATTTTTAAGAAACACCTTCTCTCTCTCTCCCTCTCTCTCTTCTTTTTAATGTGTATTTATTTTTGAGAGAGAGAGAGAGAGAGCATGAGCAGGGGAGGGGCAGAGAGAGAGGGAGACACAGAATCTGAGGCAGGCTCCAGGCTGCGAGCTGTCCACACAGAGCCCGACGTGGAGCTTGAACTCACGAACTGCGAGATCGTGACCTGAGCCGAAGTCAGATGCTTAACTGACTGAGCCATCCAGGCACTTACCTACCTACCTTTCTTTCTTTCTTTCTTTCTTTCTTTCTTTCTTTCTTTCTTTCTTTCTTTTTCTTCCTTCCTTCCTTCCTTCCTTCCTTCCTTCCTTCCTTCCTTCAGTTACATATAGGAGCTCTAAAAGCAGAGTAGAAGTTACCCTTTTATAAGAGACATTGATACTTACAAGGGAGATCTCCGTTTGTGAGCGTGATCCCTGCTGCACACCAGGAAGAGGAGGATGAGAAAGTCTCTAGACACTCTTTTCCAAGGAGGAGGCACAGCCTGAAACCTGCTTGACAACCACAGCCTCCCTCACTGTGTGGCCGGAGACCTCCCATAACTGACCACCTCACCTGCAACACTGTCCTCTGCCTTTAGCGGAAGATGGTGTGTAAGGTGGCTTTGGTCATCTGGGGAATTACTCCATTCCCCTGGGTCTCTCCCCTGTAGACAAGAGGAATACATGGTGTTAAACTTCCGTTTGCTTTTCTCCTGATAATCTGTCTTTTATGACAGGGGGTCTTGGCCAGGAACCTAGAAGGGTGGAGGTAAAATTACTTTTCCTCCCCATATGCTATTTCATTTATTTGTTTGTTTGTTTAAAGTTTATTTATTTTGTGTGTGAGAGAGAGAGAGTACAAGTAAGGGAGGCCCAGAGAGACAGGGAGAGAGAGAATCCCAAGCAGGCTCTGCGCTCACAGCACA